>NC_092108.1:12953423-13058423 GCF_045679555.1 Salvelinus alpinus | reverse complement strand
CTCTTATATTTCAGTCATCTCTGTCTTATGCTCTCTCTCTCTCTCCATCACTCTCTGTCTGTCTCTCTCGTCTTTCTCCTCGCAGAGGCAAAGGTGGGTGGTTCTTTACTTGAGCCGAGAGCAAAGTGGCAGGGGTCTTTGTTTACAAACAGACATTCTTATCCTTCTTTTTAGAATTACAGTTCATCTCCATAAAATGATTGTGAAAGATGAGTGACAAGACAAGAGGAATTAGAGATGACATATAATCCGTCTTCCAGTTGACTGGCAGGAAGAAGGAACTGTACCGTATTCAGTCACAACACTTCCTCATATTTGAGAGGTCCCTAGTGCCTTCAGGGCCTTATAATAAATAAAGGATTATTTGAAGGCATGAGGTGAATTCTGCCTTACCTAGATGTGTTGAATTGTACTATCCATAGAGCTGTGCCAAATACAATTCCCCTTGAGGGACAATGCAATTCTATTGAATTTAATTGACTGACCAAGTATCTGAACTACACCTCCCAGCATCCCCTGCACAGTACCTGCGTGGGCGGGTCCTGGGGGACATCATCTCGTTGCCCAGTACGTGGTACCGCCGGGCCTCGTGGAGGAGCTGGTAGCACTCTGGCGCCGTCTGGATGATCTGGTCTCCTTCCACTGTCTGGACAAAGTAGTTTGGGTGCAGCAGGGGCAGCCGGACGTGGTGCAGCAGGTCCTTAAGCACGGGCCTCCGGGGCTCCACACTGTGGTACACCCAGCGCATCACCGCCTCAAACACCACCTCCTCCTTCCCGATGGCCAGTTCGTCACTGCAGATGTACTCCTCCAGCTCGTCTCTCCTCAGGTCCAGGAACTCCTCGTGCTGGGCCACGTCAGGGAAGTTGGCCAGGGCGTACGAGCGGCAGCGGCTGGCCAGCTGTTTCAGAGCGTGGGCGTCGGCGAAGCGTTGGATGCCCAAGCAGTTGCAGGGGTCGAGCTGGTCTTCCAGGAACTTGGCGCAGGCGTCGCGGAGCGTGGAGATCTGGAAGAGGCTGGAGGTCTCGAAGAGGAACTGCACGTTGTCGGTGGTGATCTTGGCGCGGCCCGTGTAGACGTAGCTGAGGAAAGAGTCCATGGCCTCGGCCAGGATGCCGTTGATCTCCACCAGCATCTCACGTGACTCGCGGTGGTCATTGCAGAACATGGCACGGAAGTAAGAGGAACAGGCAGAGAGCACAGCGCGGTGGCAGGGGAACTCGCGGCCCTGCACGCTGATGACCACGTCGGTGAAGAGGCGGCTGTCACGGAACTCGTTGAACACCTGCAAGATGGCCTCCGAGTGGGAGGAGCCGGATGAGAACTCCAGAACTTCATTACCGGTCAGGGTTTTGGAGTCCACTTCGAATACCTTGGAGGGATGAAATGAATGAGTTTAATTTAATTTTAAAGGCCTACTCTGTAACTTTTAATCTACAGTCAAAAGTGATAACCCTGCACTGGTTTATAAACTGGAAGTGGGGGTCTTGGCCATGTTCCCGTTTGTTTTTCTTCTTGGAAAAATTTGATTTTAGTATGTTTTTATTTGCCACTTGAGAAATAATTGACACACATTGCCCTTCAAAACACTTGTCAAGACTAGTAAGAACTTGGAGTTGTGATAAAATGAGTGGGTTTAGTGAGCACCTTTCGTTTGACGGCGGGGGAGTCCCTGGTCCCAGAGTCCTCCCTGTTGAGCCGTCTGCCCAGGATCAACACCATGGCTGCTGCCCTATAGACCGACCAGATACCTGGAGGGACAACAGGAAATAAGGTTATAGACCGACCAGATACCTGGAGGGACAACAGGAAATAAGGTTATAGACCGACCGGATACCTGGAGGGATAACAGGAAATAAGGTTATAGACCGACCGGATACCTGGAGGGACAACAGGAAATAAGGTTCAAGTGGTATAGTAGATATGGGTGTAGATCAAGCAATAAATTAGCTGTTTACTCGTTTTATAGGTCTATTTACGCTGTATATTTAATTCAGATTATAAATGTGTTACATGTATGATATAACCCTATATACGTGTGAGTCAGGTTATATGTGGTGTTTAAGGAACAGTAGATCTGATCGTGCATGTGTTACAGACCTGTTATAAGCCTATGTAGCTCTAGATCAAAACTTACAATTGTTATAAATAGGTATAAATCAAGTTATACAAGTCACTTGAAGTTGAACTTAACTACTGAACTTGAACCACTGCTGCTGTGACGAAATGGAGAAACCAAGTACACTCCAGAGGCAATAGCCAGAAAGAAGTCACAAGGGAAACAGCCTGCTTTCCGCTTCAGAGAGAGAAAACTAGTTGTACTAACAATTCCACCGTCTTCAGGGTAGAGCTACTGTATCTTGCATCACAGTAGAGGAACAATTTTTTTTGAGAGAGCTTAGAAAATCCAGCCATACGCACAGGGCCAGTTCCAGGCATAAGCGACATAAACGGTCGCTTAGGGCCCACGGCCGCCAGGGGGCCCCAGTCCCCAAAACATATTTGTATTTCAATAATTTTTAGAACTCATGCAGGGATCGCAACTTACTATTGAGAGTAAGAATAGTAGAACACACCGGGTGCAATTTCAAAATGTGCTTGTGCATCAGCATTTTTCTCTTGTTATGTCCGTCACTGACAGTCAGCATGTCAGCTAACAACGCTTAGATTGGTAGTTAGTCTAGCCAGCTATCTAAACTTGTAGTAATCAAATACTGTACCCTGCACTGTACCCACCTCCAGGGGGCCCCGATGGATTTTGTTATTTAAAAAATATATATATTTAACTAGGCAAGTCAGTTAAGTACAAATTCTTATTTACAATGACAGCCAAACCCTAACCCGTACGATGCTGGGCCAATTGCGTGCCGCTCTATGGGACTCCCAATCACGGCTGGTTGTGATACAGCCTGGAAATGAACCAGGGTCTGTAGTGTCGCCTCTAGCAATGAGATGCAGTGCCTTAGAACGCTGCGACAAATATCATATTAACATGGCATTAGTCACAAAATGTGTAGAATTTCGGAGAACTTGCTTTAAAACTGCAAAAAAAATTCTACACCCCATGGCAAAATGTGTAGAACTACAGGAAATTAACTTTGCCGGGAGGTGGGGGGCCCACTAACCAAATCTCGCTTAGGGCCCCCAAAATGCTTGAGCCGCCCCTGAATTATTATTTATTTATTTATTTATTTAACCTTTATTTAACCAGGTAAATATGCACATATCTACAAACTAACCCCTTCCTCTGTACTGAAGCAGATGTTCCCTGTACTACAGTTGAAAAGGCCAGCAATCACAAGGACAATAGAGCTAGAAAGGTTGTTGTGCAATGGTACATCAATCATGTTTGCTTTGAATGAAACTAAGTGAAGAAAAGATAGGCATCACCCCATCATGCTTTTAACAGTGAGCAATCTGCGACACCGGTTGAAGCCGGACCTATAGTCTTTTCAACAGTGATCCTCTAACTGTGTGCGCCTAGGGGCATAGTCTTTGAAACAGACTGACTGCTAAACCAGATTAATGCCATACCAGATTACCGTCAATTCTGGGAGAAGAGCCTCGGGGTCACTCCTTCTGAGTCATTTTGTTTTCACTTCCAGAGAATGGCAAGTTTGGAGCAAAAAAACGGTATGCGTAGGCTGTCTTCAGCTCACAGTTTTTACACGAACACGCACACGCACAGGTGTATAGCCCCAGGCCAACTATCTCAAACCATCTATTTCATTTAGACGGGAAAACGACTCCTTCACTCTGTCTCATTCTGCCAGGAGAATCTGCTAGTTTTTTTTTTTTACATAAAGATATAGATGTTGACATTTGCTCATGTCGTCTTTGAGGCACGAGCGCTCTTCACGCAGGTCACGTGCTTGCCGTAACTAAATCGAGGCGGCTATTAACCTCAGCGCACGGGTCTGGCCAGCTATCTGATGAACGTAGTCACTCTCATCCCGGCTATATTTAACCTGGCGGTACAGACGCACAAGCGGAACAAAACATACAACTGTTTGCGTGTGTTATCCTAGTCCACAGCTGCAACACCTCCTAGTAATTTTAAGTAACACAAAAGACAGGGTTTGCAAGTGGCAGTGCCTCCTTCCCTGACGCATGTAACATTCCCTTCTTATGACATGTGTAGCTATAGGCTATATAAAGACCACAACAAAGTTAGCGGACTAAACTCCATGGTGGAGTGGAGTTTACTCCGCACGTAACAGCTATTGCATGTCTTATATGGCCACAGTGACCTCGTCTTCTTGTCACGTCTTTTTTTAAATTTAATTAATTACACACAATAAACAAGCAAATCACCCAAAACGTTGAGCAGTTTAAATTCTGATCAGAATTGACAGAATCAATGTTATGCAGCATGGAATCGAACATTATTATTATGCAGCAATACGTTGACTGAAAATGTTTTACATAAAACGCATGTACAATAACAACTCAAAAAAAGTTAACTCGTGATATCTGTTATAGACGGTAGGCTTTTCAATTGTGTCCCATCAGCCAAAAACCGATGACTTATTCTCGGCAACCTTGAACAGTGAGCAATTAAGTTTAGGGCAACAAATTAATGCATACGATATCTTGACCAAAAATCCAATGCAACAACGGAATACAAACGCGTATTGAAATACACGTTATATATTACTTGCTATTTTTAATAAAGTACATTACCTTATCCAAAATTTTCCGTATGAGCCGCCTCGGCTATTTGGAGTCGTGGAAAAATAAAAAAAAGTTTAAAGAAAATATTGTTCCGAAAATTCTTGGTCCAAAAATGTTATGATAAAAATAGGTTTCTTTACACATAAAGAAAAACAGAAAAATATGTATTTCTCTATGTCCCAGACATCCTGACTTGTTATGATCGCAGAGACAAAGAACTGTAACAAAGTGTAAACATCACAGGGAGATATAGGTCACATCCTCAGAATTTGCCGACCCAGTCAGCTGGAGTTATTGGTGCTTATGGGTAGTGTATTTCATAAGAAGTGGTTGTGCCTTAGAGTTGTGCAATCAGAAAACAGCACTTCCCAAAGCACCTCTGTCGTCCGCGTGGCTGGCCTTTGTTTGCAAACAAAACTTCCCTGAAGTTGAACACTTTTTCCACAAAAAAATCGGGAAACTTTGTTGTCAACACCAATTGTGTAATAAAGTGCAGACTATTGCCCAATAGTGCGATAGGCCTAATGAGTACTCATCGGGTCATTTATGATCATGAGTTGAGAGACAAGTGTAGTATGAATCAGACATACTTTAGTAACTTTCCTTAATGCTGAAAGCTGACAAAGTTTTTACAATATAAATTGGATGGAAAACAAACAACAATTTACATTATTTTCAATCACACACTGGTCAATGACATATAGTTGTGTTGTATTCTATTGTCCTGATTTTTAAAATAATTTTAAAGCTATATAAAACAGTGAAGCTCTTTATAACTCTACGCCATGTGTTAAACAAAGGGTATGTTTTTCAGTTGTAACCCGATATGGGGCACGTGGGTAGAACGGTTAAAAACATGCTGCTGCAGCCGCAGCAAATCTCTACAGTAGGGAGGAGTTAAATTAATCATGTCGTAATTTCATTACAATATTGCACAATCCCATTTAGCCGAGGAAAGTTATCCTTAGAGAGCTACTTCCTCACTTTTGGTCTCTGACCCATTTTCAATGTTTTGTCCCAACTTGTCAATGCCTTACGTCATCAGTCGAAAACCCTGTTTTGAAACACAACTGCCCCCTAGTGGATGTTCAATGCATACACATTGTGGCATTGTGAGTCATGAAAATAAAGCAATTTCTTGACAAAATTATTTCCCGAAAAACGTGTTAGCTTTAGTTTACATTGACATGACAGTTGATAGATAAGCAGGTTGTTACATAATCTGTTGTGGACAGACTGGGTAAATAATAAGCCATTGACCAAATTACCAAGCTTTTAGTTCTGGGTTAAAGGAGATTAGTAGTTAGATAACATTTCTCCAGTTCCCGTGGTAACGTTCATTTGACATCCAGCAACAGATGTGGATTCCAGATGTTGTTGACTCTCTGGTCTCTTTGAGGACTACAACATATATCTACTCATGACTAATGCCATAGTTGACCATCTGCCAAAATCAGTTTGATATCGAATTATCAGTGTGCATGTAAACCTACTCACTGTTAACTAACCATTTAGAAAATGATAGAATCAGAGACAGCAGCTTGGTCAATTAAGGTCAATGTCAAAAGTGTTCATGTCACAGACTCTTGGTGTGGGCGATTTGAGCTATCATTACTTTCTGAAGGACAAAATAGAGGAGACAGGGGTTGGTTGTCTCACTAGTTTGTTGTCACACTGGTTATTACTCAAAAGTCAAAGAGGTTGTCATCATTTCAAGATAAACGTGTATCCTCCATGTGGTCAGGTCAGGGTCACAGAACATTGAGGTAAGATGGAATATTATACATTTTTAATTGGTGAAAGTAAATATTCATAGCTTGTTATTTCTTTAATAAACTGTTGTATGATGGAAGTATTTATAAACAAATACTTTTATTGAAAACAGGAAAGGGAGAGCTTTATTTCAAGCCTATTTGTGAGTTTATTATAGGTCAAGCCATGTGGTAACTAGCATCTTAATTAGCATTGGGTGGGTGGGGGTGGTTGTCACATTGATGTTGGGGTTGCTGGTCATAATCCATCCCCATTACTAAAGTACTAAATGAGTTGAAAAGACACCGAGAAAAACTACAGTCAGGTCCATAAGTACTTGGACAGTGACAAACTACATAATTTTGTCTCTGTACGCCACAACAATGGATTTGAAAGGAAACAATCAAGCTGTGCTTTAAGTGTAGACTTTACTCTTTAATTTAAGGGTTTTGTCAAAAATACTGTATGAACCGTGTAGGAATTACAACAATTTTTTATACATATCCCTCCATTTTAGGGGCTCAAAAGTAATTGGACAAACTAACAATCATAAATTAAATTGTGAGTTTTAATACTTGGTTGCAAATCCTTTGCAGTCAATGACTGCCTGAAGTCTGGAACCCATAGACATCACCAGATGCTGGGATTCTTCCCTGGTGATGCTCTGCCAGGCCTTTACTGCAGCTGTCTTCAGGTCCTGCTTGTTCTTGGGGCGTTTTGCCTTCAGCAAGTGAAATGCATGCTCAATTGGATTCAGGTCACGTGATTGACTTGGCCATTGCAGAAGATTCCACATGCTTTGGGTCCATCTGCACTATGAAGCGCCTACAATGATTTTTGAAGCATTTGGCTGAATCTGATTAGATAATATAGCCCTAAACACTTCAGAATTCATCCTGCTGCTTCTGTCAGCAGTCCCAGCATCAATAAATACAAGGGAACCAGGCCCATTGGAAGCCATACATGCCCACGCCATAACACTACCTCCAACATGCTTCACAGATGAGGTGGTATAGTATGCTGTTACGCACGCCTCTATGAAGAGGGAATGCAACACCCTGCTACAACTCAACTCCCTGTGAAGTGAAAGAGGTATGGGACTGTAGGTGTGAGAAAGGATGACAAAGGCAGAGAGTGGTACCGTTTACAAGGAATTTATTCCATCACACGGTAATATGGGGAAAAGGGGCTGGATGGAACCAAAGCAAAGAAAGTAAATGTCAAAGCCCCCTCTCCTATCTTACCTGCCTACCCACCTAACTTAGTACCACCTGGTGCCCTAACCAAAATACAGGGGGTGGTCGGCCCAGGTCTTAACTAGTGTGCCAAGACAGTGAATATACTACGGGTATATGTATGCCCACGGGCCTCTTGCCTAAGCACTCCTTAGGTGCCTTCACCTTCCCCCCTGGGAACAAATGAAACAGAATATCAAACAATTACTCAAACTAAGAAACCAAGGACATCAAATAAGCTCTATCTGAAAATGCAACAAACTAACACAGTACATACCAACTGCTCCCAGCAACGACTAACACAGTACATACCAACTGCTCCCAGCAACAACTAACACAGAACATACCAACTGCTCCCAGCAACGACTAACACAGTACATACCAACTGCTCCCAGCAACAACTAACACAGTACATACCAACTGCTCCCAGCAACGACTAACACAGTACATACCAACTGCTCCCAACAACAACTAACACAGAACATACCAACTGCTCCCAGCAACGACTAACACAGTACATACCAACTGCTCCCAGCAACAACTAACACAGTACATACCAACTGCTCCCAGCAACGACTAACACAGTACATACCAACTGCTCCCAGCAACAACTAACACAGTACATACCAACTGCTCCCAGCAACAACTAACACAGTACATACCAACTGCTCCCAGCAACAACTAACACAGTACATACCAAATAACTTCCTGAGAAACAACCAACACTATATAACCCTCTGCACCCTGAAAAACAACCAACACTATATAACCCTCTGCACCCTGAGAAACAACCAACACTATATAACCCTCTGCTCCCTGAAAAACAACCAACACTATATAACCCTCTGCTCCCTGAGAAACAACCAACACTATATAACCCTCTGCACCCTGAGAAACAACCAACACTATATAACCCTCTGCACCCTGAAAAACAACCAACACTATATAACCCTCTGCACCCTGAGAAACAACCAACACTATATAACCCTCTGCTCCCTGAGAAACAACCAACACTATATAACCCTCTGCTCCCTGAGAAACAACCAACACTATATAACCCTCTGCACCCTGAAAAACAACCAACGCTATATAACCCTCTGCTCCCTGAGAAACAACCAACACTATATAACCCTCTGCTCCCTGAGAAACAACCAACACTATATAACCCTCTGCACCCTGAAAAACAACCAACACTATATAACCCTCTGCTCCCTGAGAAACAACCAACACTATATAACCCTCTGCTCCCTGAGAAACAACCAACACTATATAACCCTCTGCACCCTGAAAAACAACCAACGCTATATAACCCTCTGCACCCTGAAAAACAACCAACACTATATAACCCTCTGCTCCCTGAAAAACAACCAACACTATATAACCCTCTGCACCCTGAAAAACAACCAACGCTATATAACCCTCTGCACCCTGAAAAACAACCAACGCTATATAACCCTCTGCTCCCTGAAAAACAACCAACACTATATAACCCTCTGCTCTCTGAAAAACAACCAACACTATATAACCCTCTGCTCTCTGAAAAACAACCAACACTATATAACCCTCTGCTCCCTGAAAAACAACCAACACTATATAACCCTCTGCTCCCTGAAAAACAACCAACACTATATAACCCTCTGCACCCTGAAAAACAACCAACACTATATAACCCTCTGCTCCCTGAAAAACAACCAACACTATATAACCCTCTGCTCTCTGAAAAACAACCAACACTATATAACCCTCTGCACCATGAAAAACAACCAACACTATATAACCCTCTGCTCCCTGAAAAACAACCAACACTATATAACCCTCTGCTCCCTGAGAAACAACCAACACTATATAACCCTCTGCACCCTGAGAAACAACCAACACTATATAACCCTCTGCTCCCTGAAAAACAACCAACGCTATATAACCCTCTGCACCCTGAAAAACAACCAACACTATATAACCCTCTGCTCCCTGAGAAACAACCAACACTATATAACCCTCTGCACCCTGAAAAACAACCAACACTATATAACCCTCTGCACCCTGAAAAACAACCAACACTATATAACCCTCTGCACCCTGAAAAACAACCAACACTATATAACCCTCTGCACCCTGAGAAACAACCAACACTATATAACCCTCTGCTCCCTGAAAAACAACCAACACTATATAACCCTCTGCTCCCTGAAAAACAACCAACACTATATAACCCTCTGCTCCCTGAAAAACAACCAACACTATATAACCCTCTGCTCCCTGAAAAACAACCAACACTATATAACCCTCTGCACCATGAAAAACAACCAACACTATATAACCCTCTGCACCCTGAGAAACAACCAACACTATATAACCCTCTGCACCCTGAAAAACAACCAACACTATATAACCCTCTGCTCCCTGAAAAACAACCAACACTATATAACCCTCTGCACCCTGAGAAACAACCAACACTATATAACCCTCTGCACCCTGAAAAACAACCAACACTATATAACCCTCTGCTCCCTGAAAAACAACCAACACTATATAACCCTCTGCACCCTGAAAAACAACCAACACTATATAACCCTCTGCTCCCTGAAAAACAACCAACACTATATAACCCTCTGCACCCTGAGAAACAACCAACACTATATAACCCTCTGCACCCTGAAAAACAACCAACACCGCTCTCAGCAATTTAATTCTCTCTATCACAATGGAATTCTCTCTCTATCACAATTGAATATTCTCTCTCTATCACAATTGAATATTCTCTCTCTATCACAATTGAATATTCTCTCTCTATCACAATTGAATATTCTCTCTCTATCACAATTGAATATTCTCTCTCTATCACAATTGAATATTCTCTCTCTATCACAATTGAATATTCTCTCTCTATCACAATCACAATTGAATTCTCTCTGCATTCTCCTCTCTCCTGAACAGAACACTGGCATTTATATAGCTTCAGGAGTCTAATTGGATACAGCTGCTTCTTGACGAGGGGGCGGGGTTAGCTCCAATTAGCCATGGAGTCGACCAATCAGGAAGCCATCTCCTGAAACACACACTTAAATACACAAACTACAACACAGAAACTGGGGAACGTAACATATGCTTCGGCTCATGAGCAATTCCTTCAGGTCTCCATACTCTTCCCATCATTCTGGTACAAGTTGATCTTTGTCTCATCTGTCCATAGGATGTTGTTCCAGAACTGGACAGGCTTTTTATAGATGTTGTTTGGCAAACTCTAATCTGGTCTTCGAGGTTTACCAATGTTTCCGTCTTGTGGTAAACCCTCTGTATTTACTCTGTCTTTTCTTGAATGTTGACTTTGACACAGATACCATCCAGGAAGTAGGCGTGTTATTGATCTGGCCAACTGTTGTGAAGGGGGTTTTCTCCACCAGGGAAATCATTCTTCTGTCATCCACCACAGTTGTTTTCCGTGGTCTTCCGGGCCTTTTGGTGTCCCTGAGCTCACCAGTGGGTTCTTTCTCTTTAAGAATGTACCAAATAGTTGATTTGGCCACACCTAATGTTTTTGCTATCTCTCTGATGGGTATGTTTTGATTGTTCAGCCTAATGATGGCTTGTTTCACTGGCAGTGACAGCTCTTTGGATTTCATATTGAGGGTTAACAGCAAAAGATTCCAAATGCCACACTTGAAATCAACTCTAGACCTTATATCTGTTTACTTGTAAACAAACTAATGAGGGATTAACACACACCTGGCCATGGAACTGAGCAGCCAATTGTCCAATTACTTTTGGTCTCTTAAAGAGGGACCACATATAAAAAGTGCTGTAATTCCTACACCGTTCACCCGATTTGGATGTAAATACCCTCAAATTAAAGCTGAAAATTTGCACTTTCAGCTCATATTAATTATTTAATTTAATCTCCGAATTGCTGTGGTAGACAGCTAAAATAATAATAACTTGGTCAATGTCCACATTTTTATGGACCTGACTGTATTTTCCAGATGTTGAAAAGATGTCTATGTTTCACAAGTTTGGACAGCAAGCACAGCACAGCACAGTCCAGTAGAGTTTAATTCAGCAGAGTACAGTACAGTACAGTAGAGTTTAATTCAGCAGAGTACAGTACAGTACAGTGCAGCATAGTGTAGTACAGAGTAATTCAGTAGAGTACTGTACAGTAGAGTACAGTACAGTGTAATAACACGTTTAATTTGTATAGCGCTTTTCATTACAGCAAGAATCTCAAAGACGCTCTTATAAACAAAACATTTTGGTTAGCCTATAGATAGTTCTGATGGGAAGATCTTCCACAGCCATCCACTGCAGTCCAGAACAGTTGAATTCGGTAGAGTACAGTACAGTTTAGTTCCGTAGAGTACAGTACAGTTTAATTCCGTAGAGTAGAGTACAGTACAGTTTAATTCCGTAGAGTACAGTCGAGTTTAATTGCGTAGAGTATAGTACATTAGAGTACAGTACCATACAGTTATGTTTAATTCAGTAGAGTACAGTACATTAAAGTACAGTAGCGTTTAATTCCGTAGAGAGCAGTAGAATATAATACTAAAGTACTGTACTTCTACTGTACTGAACTATACTTCACTTTCTTTACTGTACTGAATACACTATGCTTTTCACTGAATAAACAACTTTTTTTTACTGTACTCTACTGTATACTGTACTGTACTCTGCTGTGTTGTATTGTACTGTACTCTACTGTACTGTACTCTGCTGTGTTGTATTGTACTGTACTCTACTGTGCTCTACTGTGCTGAATTAAACTCTACTGTACTGTACTCTGCTGTATACTGTACTGTACTCTGCTGTACACTGCTATATACTGTACTGTACTCTGCTGTATACTGTACAGTACTCTACTGTATACTGTGCTGTACTCTACTGTATTGTACACTACTTTTCTTTACTGTACTCTACTGTATACTGTACTCTGCTGTATTGTACTGTACTCTACTTTACTGTGCTGTACTCGACTGTGCAGTATTGTACTGTACTCTACTGTATACTGTGCTGTACTCTGCTGTATACTGGGCTGTATACTATATTGTACTCGACTGCTGTATTGTACTGTACACTACTTTTCTTTACTGTACTCTACTCTATACTGTGCTGTACACTGTGCTGTACTGTACACTTTTTTCACTTAAATAAAATATTTAATATTCATCCAAATATCAGATGGCTACTGATTGTTCTATTAAGCATTGATGACGATTTGAGTGGAGTAAGAACTACAATGTCGAAGCAAATATTAAACTACGTTCAATTTATTTTTACTTGTGTATTTTTATTATGTTAGATAGAAATACTGTTCAATAAAGAAAGCATATACTTTTTTTTCTAAAACTTTCTAAATTGGTTCAATTGATGCTGAAAAACAAAGGGCACACATTGTGACAACCAACCCCATACTGTCCTGACAACCAACCCCATACTGTCCTGACAACCAACCCCATACTGTCCTGACAACCAATCGCATAGTGTGAGACAACCAACCCCACACTGTCCTGACAACCAACCCCACACTGTCCTGACAACCAACCCCACACTGTCCTGACAACCAACCCCACACTGTCCTGACAACCAACCCCACACTGTCCTGACAACAAACCCCACACTGTCCTGACAACCAACCCCACACTGTCCTGACAACCAACCCCACACTGTCCTGACAACCAACCCCACACTGTCCTGACAACCAATCGCATAGTGTGAGACAACCAACCCCATACTGTCCTGACAACCAACCCCACACTGTCCTGACAACCAACCCCACACTGTCCTGACAACCAACCCCATACTGTCCTGACAACCAACCCCATACTGTCCTGACAACCAACCCCACACTGTCCTGACAACCAACCCCACACTGTCCTGACAACCAACCCCACACTGTCCTGACAACCAACCCCACACTGTCCTGACAACCAACCCCATACTGTCCTGACAACCAACCCCATACTGTCCTGACAACAAACCCCACACTGTCCTGACAACCAACCCCACACTGTCCTGACAACCAACCCCACACTGTCCTGACAACCAACCCCACACTGTCCTGACAACCAACCCCATACTGTCCTGACAACAAACCCCACACTGTCCTGACAACCAACCCCACACTGTCCTGACAACCAACCCCACACTGTCCTGACAACCAACCCCATACTGTCCTGACAACCAACCCCACACTGTCCTGACAACTAACCCCACACTGTCCTGACAACCAACCCCATACTGTCCTGACAACCAACCCCACACTGTCCTGACAACCAACCCCACACTGTCCTGACAACCAACCCCACACTGTCCTGACAACCAACCCCACACTGTCCTGACAACCAACCCCACACTGTCCTGACAACCAACCCCACACTGTCCTGACAACAAACCCCACACTGTCCTGAAAACCAACCCCACACTGTCCTGACAACCAACCCCATACTGTCCTGACAACCAACCCCACACTGTCCTGACAACCAACCCCACACTGTCCTGACAACCAACCCCACACTGTCCTGACAACCAACCCCACACTGTCCTGACAACCAACCCCACACTGTCCTGACAACCAACCCCATACTGTCCTGACAACCAACCCCATACTGTTCTGACAACCAACCCCATACTGTCCTGACAACCAACCCCATACTGTCCAGACAACCAACCCCATACTGTCCTGACAACCAACCCCATACTGTCCTGACAACCAACCCCATACTGTCCTGACAACCAACCCCATACTGTCCTGACAACCAACCACATACTGTCCTGACAACCAACCCCATACTGTCCTGACAACCAACCCCATACTGTTCTGACAACCAACCCCATACTGTCCTGACAACCAACCCCATACTGTCCTGACAACCAACCCCACACTGTGCTGACAACCAACCCCATACTGTCCTGACAACCAACCCCACACTGTCCTGACAACCAGCCCCACACTGTCCTGACAACCAGCCCCATACTGTCCTGACAACCAACCCTGGGATGGGGTTGCTTGTCACAAGTGGACAAAGTGTTTGAAGGCTTTACAACTCCATGTTGGAATAAGATATGAGCAGGAAAGGGTCCCCATTTCAACTCAAGACCTTGATATTTCTCTTAATATTGAAAATACTCTTGTAAGATATACTGATGCTGAGAAATACACCAGAGTGAAACGTGTGTCAACCGACCCATCTCCTCAATTCTTCTCTGTGCTAATATTCTTATAAATCCAGGAAAATGTTTTATTGTTTTATTCTCACAAGACAGGCGAGACGGCAGTGGGCCGCTTCAGCCCATAAAAGGCCAACAAGGCCTCACACAGGTGCCTGTACCTGAGGCCGTACAGGTAGGGAGCCAGGGCCTTGGGGAGCACCAGGAGGATGTTACACACCACCAGGGACACCCACAGGTTGGCACGCAGGTCCAGGGCATCAAGGTGGCAGTAGAGCAGTAGCTTGATGAGAAGCACCAACATGGGCAGGAAGGACAGGATGAGGTGGAAGTAGTGGATGAGGAATGTGCCTTTGGCCCGGGAGGAGCGTTCACCTCTCCACACGCCAGACATGCGGGTGCGACAATACAGAACGACATAGCCAGAGAAGACCAGGAGCAGAATGAGGAGGACGCCTGTGACTGCCAGCAGCATGGACACCTGAGAATGATAATGTCATGTAATGAGACAGAAGCCAGTAGTATGCAAAAACACATACTGGTTTCACTTTACAAAACATAAAGTACATCTTAGACCAAAATAAGAACTACACTACAGTCCCTGGTTCGAATCCAGGCTGTATCACATCCGGCCGTGATTGGGAGTCCTAGATAAATAAAGGTTAAATAAATAAAATAAAAATATATTTTTTGTAATATACTTAAACCTCACTCTTGAATGTAATTATTGTTTAGGTTTACACCAGAGGCAGACAACCCTGTTCCTATAGCACTGTAGGTACTGCATGATCTTGTTCCAACTACGCGCCACACCAACTGAGCTAATTGATCAGTAATTGCCTAAATTCAACACACCTGGACTTCCAGTTCCGTTAAAAAACATGAAGCACTGCAGGACCAGGGTTGCCTACCCTTGGTTTACACAGTAATCTCCATTGTGATTGCTTGGTTATTTGATTGATTGACTGAGAGCCACCTGCATGGGAGTGGACTGGCTGACGGTGAGGACCAGCAGGAGGGGCAGGGAGCAGATGTGTAGGGAACAGGGTCCAGTAGAGTGGTACCACACAAGCACCCCTACAGATGCTGCTGGTAAGAACATAGATACAGCCCAGATACCAGCGATCGCCCTCCTCGTCCTACACACACACAGAGACAGACAGACAGAGAGAGAGGGGGAGAGAGAGAGAGGGGGGGGGGAGAGAGGGGGGGAGAGAGAGAGAGGGGTGGGGGGGAGAGAGAGGGGGGATAGAGAAAAAGTGGAGAGAGAAAGTGGAGAGAGAAAGTGGAGAGAAAGGGGAGAGAGAAAGGGGAGAGAAAAAGTGGAGAGAAAGTGGAGAGAGAAAGTGGAGAGAAAGGGGAGAGAAAGGGGAGAGAAAGTGGAGAGAGAAAGGGGAGAGAAAGTGGAGAGAGAAAGTGGAGCAAGAAAGGGGAGAGAAAGGGGAGAGAGAAAGGGGAGAGTAAGTGGGGAGAGAGAGAGACATAAAATGAGGTGGAAACTGAGCTGCACTTCCTAACCTCCTGCCAAATGTATGACAATATTAGAGACACATATTTCCCTCAGATTAAACAGACCCCAAAATAATGTGAAAATATTGATATACTCCCATATCTACTGGGTGAAATACCAGTGTGCCATCACAGCAGCAATATTTGTGACCTGTTGCCACCAGAAAAGGGAACGAACACCATTGTAAATATTTATGTTGATTTATTTTCCCTTTTTTTTTTTTTTTACTTTATTTGCACATCGTTACAACACTGTATATAGAGACATAATGACACATGAAATGTCTATTCTTGTGTGAGTGTAATATTTACTGTTCACTTTTTGTTTATTTGACTTTTGTTTATCCATTTCACTTGCTTTGGCACAGCAGCAAGATTTGTGACCTGTTTCCACAAGAAAAGGGCCACCAGTGGAGGAAAGACAGAAGATACATAACAGTTTCTCTAAACTCCATCCATTATTACATCATGCAGTGAAGTCATAAGAAGTACTGATGAAACTCTCCCAGCCCGTGTTCCCATTACCTGGAGACGGGCCACAGGGCGTGGTATCGAAGTGGAGCCATCACAGCCAGTGAGGTGTCCAGCACCATGGCCTTGGTACTGAAGATCCCAGCGCAGTACAGCAACCCAAGCAGGAAGAGGATGGTAGAGCACGCCCACTCTGACATCAGCACGCCCGTCGCATTCAGACAGGCACTCACCATGTACAGCGACACGAACAGCATGTCGCTTAGCAACGCATTGGCTAGGAGGAGGTAGCGGGTCTCCTGGCGCATCCAGGGGCTAGGAGGAGGAGGGGGGGAGGAGGTGGGGGGGAAGAGGAGGAGGATGTGGGGGGGGAGGAGGAGGAGGGCGGGAGGGGGGAGGAGGAGGAGGATGGGGGGAGGAGGAGGAGGAGGGGGAGGAGGAGGAGATGATGAATGCTACATATGCCTAATTCCAAATCAACCTTACCCTCACCCAGGGTTCCAAATCCATGGTGTCTGCAGGTTTTGGTTTATTCCATTCAATTAAGATCTAGACAACCAGGTGAGGGGAGTTCCTTACTAATTAGTTACCTTAATTCAGCAATCAAGTACAAGGGAGGAAGGAAAACCTGCAGACACTCAGCCCTCTGTGGAATGAATTTGACACGGACCCTAACCCTTATGTGCTTAAGTAGATCTCAAAGCATTGGTTAAAACAGTAGCATTACCACACCTATCTATCAGGTCTACACACCATCACACCTATCTATCAGGTCTACACACCACCACACCTATCCATCAGGTCTACACACCACCACACCTATCCATCAGGTCTACACACCATCACACCATCACACCTATCCATCAGGTCTACACACCATCACACCTATCCATCAGGTCTACACACCATCACACCTATCCATCAGGTCTACACACCATCACACCTATCCATCAGGTCTACACACCATCACACCTATCCATCAGGTCTACACACCACCACACCTATCCATCAGGTCTACACACCACCACACCTATCCATCAGGTCTACACACCATCACACCTATCCATCAGGTCTACACACCATCACACCTATCCATCAGGTCTACACACCATCACACCTATCTATCAGGTCTACACACCATCACACCTATCCATCAGGTCTACACACCATCACACCTATCTATCAGGTCTACACACCATCACACCTATCCATCAGGTCTACACACCATCACACCTATCCATCAGGTCTACACACCATCACACCTATCCATCAGGTCTACACACCATCACACCACCACACCTATCTATCAGGTCTACACACCATCACACCTATCCATCAGGTCTACACACCATCACACCTATCCATCAGGTCTACACACCATCACACCTATCCATCAGGTCTACACACCATCACACCACCACACCTATCTATCAGGTCTATACACCATCACACCTATCCATCAGGTCTACACACCATCACACCTATCCATCAGGTCTACACACCATCACACCACCACACCTATCTATCAGGTCTACACACCATCACACCACCACACCTATCCATCAGGTCTACACACCATCACACCATCACACCTATCCATCAGGTCTACACACCATCACACCTATCTATCAGGTCTACACACCATCACACCATCACACCTATCCATCAGGTCTACACACCATCACACCTATCTATCAGGTCTACACACCATCATACCTATCTATCAGGTCTACACACCATCACACCTATCCATCAGGTCTACACACCATCACACCTATCCATCAGGTCTACACACCATCACACCTATCCATCAGGTCTACACACCATCACACCTATCTATCAGGTCTACACACCATCACACCACCACACCTATCCATCAGGTCTACACACCATCACACCTATCCATCAGGTCTACACACCATCACACCATCACACCTATCTATCAGGTCTACACACCATCACACCTATCCATCAGGTCTACACACCATCACACCTATCCATCAGGTCTACACACCATCACACTCATGCATCTGATCTAAGGGACAATTTTTGGATTTGAGGTGACTCACCTGGTCAGGATTCGGGTGAGGATGACAGGAATCACCAGAGAAACTGCCAGGAAGCCCAGGATGGGGCAAACATGCATGGCCCTGGATTGGCGCGGAGGCAGGAAGACGTGCCACTCGCGGGTGAACAGCTCCACCTGTCTCTGGAAGGAGTTGGTAGTCGTGTTTGTAGTGTCTGAGGTGTTGCCGCTGGTCTCAGAGGAGATTCTGCTATGTCTCTCAGCGTGGCCAGAGCTGTTGTACCAGGTCCCAAAGGCACAGAGGAGAGACAGGACCACTTGGTTCTCTTCAGCGGCCATCTCTACAGAGCTAACGTGCCGTGTCTCCCTCTTCTTTGTCCAGTGTCCACCATCCCCGACCGACTGTGTCAACAATGAGTTTGAGGAGATCGTGTTTTTCTTTTCTATCAGGCCATTAGAGGTGATGCCACTAAGTGTGAAGTCTTCCATTAGGCAATCCACAGATCCGTTTGTTATTGGTCTCCTTGGACACCCAGATAAGGGCAAACAAGTCTTTAGAGGCAAATGGACAGAAATGCTACTTTGCCATAATATTACGGTCATAAAAGCCCAGCTGTTGGGTGCTTATGTAGCTTGTTGACATCATATAATGTGTGACGATCATGTAGGTTGTATTTGGGTTATGTAGAATTGATTCAACCCCACCTACATTGTTTTTAAAACAAGCTCAATGTTCAGTGCATGAAACAGTCCCAGCTGCTTTAAAAGTATATGGGAAAGCAACAATAACAAGTACATTCTCAAAGTAGACACCCGACAAAACAAGCCATTTTAAAGTCTCCACATAAAGAGGAATATGGTATGCGGAAATAAGAGGCGCTGAACCTGCCAATGACGTTTCATTATTTGTGGAGATATTAGGAAAGACATTCCAGAACAATCACAAACATATAAAACAAATATCATGGCCCCAAGACATGCTAATCTCTCTCCATTACAATAACAGGGGAGGTTAGCATTCCCCCCAAGACATGCTAATCTCTCTCCATTACAATAACAGGGGAGGTTTGCATTTTATTTGGGGGGTATATGATATTTGTGCTTCTGTAACTTTCTCACTCATCATTATTCACAATTCTTTCAGGATTATCCATAATCAATGTAGCATCCACATTAATGTAGAAGTGTTTAGAAACACATGATATTCTTATTTACAATAAAAGTGACTCCAAACTGACACAATACATTATGTACCATTCATTTCTATTTGGGCACAAAATAATCTGAAACACAACCAAAACAAACTGCAAATGCATCCAACCAATGTGTAGTCACAAACTTTATGTAGTCATTGCGTGCTATGAATATGGGAACAAATATTAAACTTTTGACTCCTTTAATACACATAAGTGAATTTGTCCCAATACTTTTGGTCCCCTAAAATGGGGGGACTATGTATAAAAAGTGCTGTAATTTTTAAACGGCTCACCCAGTATGGATGAAAATACTCTCAAATGAAAGTTGACAGTCTGCACTTTAACCTCATAGTTATTGTATCATTTCATATGCAAAGTTCTGAAGTACAGAGGCAAATCAACAACAAAAAATGTGTCGCTGAGTCACTGTCCCAATACTTTTGGAGCTCACCGTATATGCATTGACACATGGAAAATAGCTTGGCAATAGTACCAATTAAATGAAAAAAGGTTAAAAAGTGAAGCAATTAATGTTTTTGTCTTAAAAAGTTATGGTCTTTTCAAGGCAGCTTTGGGGTTGGGGAATGATTTTGCACATGGCAAACCGTGAGTCACAGGAGAACATAGTGAGCTTCATTAGGTAAAAATATTTGGGGACCAATGGTTTAGGCTGGGCACTCTCACAAGAATCTCTATTAAACAACCCCTCGGCCCTCTCATTCCTCTTTATGGGGTTGTGAGTGTGTGGGTCTTTATTTCTAGGCCACAGTGACCTGACTGAGCCTCCTGCGTCGGTGCAGCACCGCCAGCAGAGTATCAGAGATATCCCTATACCACAGACCATACAGGTAGGGAGCACAGGCCCTGGGCAGTAGCATCAGCATACACATATTGACAGTGTTGATCCACACGCGGATATCCTGGCTGACCTCCTGGCGCTGGTACAGAACCAGCTCCACAGTGAAGACCAGGCCCGGGCTGAAGTAGAGCAGGAGCAGAACCCCGTGGGCCAAGAGGGTGACCCGGGCCCGGGAGTAGCGGCTCTGCCAGATGCCCTGGGTCTTGGTGACCCAGTAGAGACGGACGTAACAATACAGGATGAGCAGGGTGCAGACAACAGCTCCCATGGTGAAGTAGATGTGAACGCCCACCATCATCTCTCTGTCCATCTTGCCTATGGAGATGAGAATGAGACACACCTCTGACCTCTGTGGGGCGTTGTCCTCCATCACCTCCATGACGATGACCAGGGAGAGGGGGTACATGGCGGCTAACAGCCAGACCCCGACTAGGATCTTTCGGGTACGGGCCGGGGGGAGCAGATCGTGGTAGTGGAGGGGCCAACGTACCGCCACGTATGTATCCACCACCTTTAGTGTGACGGTCAGCACAGCACAGCAATACGCCACGGCGGTCACTGCCGAAACCAGCTCACAGAGTACCCTCAGCATGGCTACCCCCAAAGTATTACAGACTACAGTAACGAGGTTGAGGGAGAGGAAGAGCATGTCTGCGGCCAGGGTGTTGGCCAGGAGGAGGTAGCGGGTCTCCTGGCGCAGGGAACGGGAGAAGAGGATGCAGGCCAGGACGATGGGGTTGGCCAGCAGGGTGGCCAGGGTGAGAAGGGAGGCGGGTATCAGGAAGAGCTCCAGGTGCCAGCGCTGCAGACTGTCATACCACTGGTGTGAACTGTTGGCCATGGCTGCCATGTTCTCTGATAGAACCATCTGGAACTGTGTGGTTAGATGCTGGGTCGTATTCATTACTGCACAATGTAGCAAAACGTTTTGCAATGGAAAACGAAAACAAGCGTTAGTTAATGGACAAGATCAGGTAGTCCCTCCCTGTTTCAGTCCGTTCTCCTCCGTTTGGTGCCAAGTGAATACGACCCTGGACAGGGCATCTGAAGTGAAGGAGGTCCTTTCTTTTTTTCCCCTCTTGCGCCTACCTGTGGATTGAAACAGACAGTAATGTAACTCTGTGGACGGGTGCAGGACGCCTTTCCTAAAGATGGTCCTTTCTTTCTGTGGCAAATCAGATGGACTGAAACAATGGTAAAAAACGTAATCTAAAGTTAGAGCGGGCCTAGCCTTTTACCAGTGATTTAGAACCTAATACATTGTATTATTATTATTGTTATTTATTACAATTGATATATCTAGATATCCGAAAGGTTGCTGGATTGAGTCCCCGAGCTGACAAGGTAAAAATCTGTCGTTCTGCCCCTGAACAAGGCAGTTAACCCATTGTTCCTTGGCTGTCATTGTAAATAAGAATTTGTTCTTAACTGACTTGCCTAGTTAAATAAAGGTTATATAAAATAGAAAAATATGCTTATCTCAGTCTTTTTGGCTGTCTAGGATAGCCTAGATGTTTTATTACACTAAGATGGAGAGATTTCAAACCCATTTGACCCTCTATGACTGTCAGCGTGTACCTTAATTAACAGACTGATTAAAACAAACAGCGGCGTTCATCTGAAGGAGCTTATCTCTGCATTATATGGACACAGGCACTATGATGGAGAGGCCTCAGCAAACTAGTTTATTTGAAGTTATTAGGTAAACATTCTTCAATATAGCAGACAGCTAATATTTCAATGGAAAGTAATCTGCTCTCCCTCCCCCCTCTGTCCCTCTCTCCCTCCCTCCCCCCTCCCTCCCTCCCTCCCTCGCACAGGCAGAGCGTAGATGTCATCTGCTTTGCAATTTACACAAGATATTTAAATGAACGACAAGATTAATCTCGCATGAATTCAAAACCAGTGTCATAATCACAGTCTTTTCTGTGAACTTTGGTGTCTAAATACACAGTTACTATGTTGATTTACAAGGTACGTTTCCACCACCTTTAGTGTGTCAGCACAGCAATACGCCATGACCTTCCCTCCCGAAACCAGCGCACAGAGTACCCTCAGCATGGCTACCCCCAAACACATTCTCATTTAGGCTACATCATCTGTTCTCCCATCCAGCGCCTACCCTATTTAGCTTTAGATAGATCAAGAGACATTCAGGGTGGTATGGCTGCTAAATATCCTTTATCACTCAACTCATAGCTGCCAGTCATAAAAAACATATATACATTTTGAATGATATAGCAATCTATTTAAAATAGTTGATCAGTTCACACCTTTCTATTTATAATTATTTAGTGACAAATGATCTAAGCATTAATATAAATTATGATTTTGACTGTGTCACATCAGACTTCATGCTTTAGCTTCTTAACGCAGTTTTAATCAATAAACTATCATTACAAAATAAATGTTGTGTATCAACTTTTCTCCCTTGTCTACAACATGAACACAAAAGGAAAAAGCCAGTCAAGTTTAGACACACCTACACCTATCGACAAGAGTATCGATCAACAAAACCCAGTCAAGTTTACAGACACACACCTATCGACAAGCGTATCGATCAACCAAAGTCAACGTTTCATTCATGTAACCAGTTCCCGTCAACAATAAATAACGGTCCAAAGTGATTTTCTTACCTAATTTTCAAAGTAATGGCTGGCATTCATCCATTAGTCTTAATGCTTCTATAAATCAATGATCCAGCGACTGACTGCACCACTTGCCTTATCAGCCCTGATGCACTGTCTGTTGACTCATAGAACATAACACAGGGATGTATAAAGACATGGCCACTTAGCTGTTTCACAGAGACACGGGCTGCGTCTCATTCCAGGAAAGTATGTATCCTCCACTCCTGCCTGGTTCGTGTAAGTTTAAGTCAACAGTGCCACTTTCAGTTTCCACCATATTGCTTTCACCCATAGAACCCTATAAGGTGTACCAAGGTCGAAGAGGGGAGGGGAAATAACTTTGTGGAAGGAAATGCAGCCATAGATCATCAGTGAATAGGATCACTCTCCCCCTCTCATCCAGACAGTTGGGACTAAACTAACAGTGCAGGTGTAAGCCATGCCAGTTCAGAGTGTTCTTATCCATTAGCCCTCCTGGTGTTGACATCATCTGATCTCATATCCGGATGGGACAGACACTAATGACTAAGCTGCCATATGCTGCCTGGGGCCAGGCCTGACGGGGAACACTATGGTGTTGGGGCCAACCCTGACGGGGAACACTATGGTGCTGGGGCCAACCCTGACGGGGAACACTATGGTGCCGGGGCCAACCCTGACAAGGAACACTATGGTGTTGGGGCCAACCCTGACAGGTAACACTATGGTGTTGGGGCCAGGCCAACCGTGACAAGGAACACTATGGTGCTGGGGCCAGGCCAACCCTGACAGGGAACACTATGGTGCTGGGGCCAACCCTGACAGGGAACACTATGGTGCTGGGGCCAACCCTGACAAGGAACACTATGGTGCCGGGGCCAACCCTGACAGGGAACACTATGGTGCTGGGGCCAACCCTGACAAGGAACACTATGGTGTTGGGGCCAACCCTGACAGGTAACACTATGGTGTTGGGGCCAGGCCAACCGTGACAAGGAACACTATGGTGCTGGGGCCAGGCCAACCCTGACAGGGAACACTATGGTGCTGGGGCCAACCCTGACAAGGAACACTATGGTGCCGGGGTCAACCCTGACAGGGAACACTATGGTGCTGGGGCCAACCCTGACAAGGAACACTATGGTGCCGGGGCCAACCCTGACAAGGAACACTATGGTGTTGGGGCCAACCCTGACGGGGAACACTATGGTGCTGGGAACACTATGGTGCTGGGGCCAACCCTAACGGGGAACACTATGGTGTTGGGGCCAACCCTGACGGGGAACACTATGGTGCTGGGGCCAGGCCAACCCTGACGGGGAACACTATGGTGCTGGGGCCAACCCTGACGGGGAACACTAAGGTGTTGGGGACAACCCTGACAGGGAACACTATGGTGCTGGGGCCAACCCTGACGGGTAACACTATGGTGCTGGGACCAACCCTGACGGGGAACACTATGGTGCTGGGGCCAGGCCAAACCTGACGGGGAACACTATGGTGCTGGCCTCAAAGTGTCCACTTCACTTTACCCTAGTGTTGCCATGGATACCTGGACAGGTAAATAAGCGAATGGGCAGTCAGGTGCAGTTTTGAGAATGAGATGAAAGTTGTTGCCATCCCAACAGAACATGTTCATGGGTTTTTACAATTGTGTGTTTGTTCAATGAGCGGACAGTCATTGATGGCAGACACCGTATTACTAAATGTTCATACAACAGCTCAATAACAGTCAAAATAGTCAAGCAAAGGCCAGCAATCAAAATGGAAATACTTTATTTCATTTTTTTCAAGTGATAAACAGCTAGATCATTTTAAATATCCATTCTGTTTCAGATATCACCGGTTCCTCCCAGTCTTTAGCCTCATTTCTTTCTCCTCTGCCTATAGCCAATTTTCATATCTTCCTCATCTTCGTCTTCCTCGTCATCATCATCACTGTCAGCTCCCATGTCCCTCTCCTGCTCATCATCCTCCTCCTGCCATTCTCTCGTCATCAGCTTCTGAAACACCTTAAACTCCTCCTGTGTTGCCATGGCGATGTCAGCGAGGTAAGTTTCCTCGGTGACGGCTAGGATGTCTTTGAGTTTGGGGTTGACTATGAGAGTCTGGCCCTTCTTGTCTGGTGTCTGGTACAGCCCCCTGCGCTCCAGGAAACTGTGTCTGCAGCGTACTTCCTCCAGGGTGACACGGAACACCTTGGACTTCACCATCTCCGCCTGCTTGACCCCCATGCGGAAGTAAGCGTACTGCCGAGAGGGATGGGGGAAAAAGATGTAAGAACACAAAGAAAACTAGTGTGAAATGTTCGACATAAAGGACCAACATACTAAAAAACATATGTTTAGTGATCAGCATAAGGCATTTGTAGTTTTCTTGCTGATGTAGCATTCAATTCTTTACTGTCCCAATAGGGAATTTTGCATTGAGAATCGTATTTTTCCATGGCAAAAATGCAGTGGTGTAAAAAGTACCCAATTGTCATACTTGAGTAAAAGTATAGAAACCTTAATAGAAAATGACTCAAGTAAAAGTGAAAGTCACCCAGTAAAATACTACTTGAGTAAAAGTATAAAAAGTAAATGATATTGCTAAAATATACTTAAGTATCAAAAGTAAAAGTATAAATAATTGTACATTTCTTACAGCGTCATTATCTTGTTTAAAAAAAATTGTATTTACGGATAGCCAGGGGCACGCTCCAACACTAAGAATATAATTTACAAACAAAGCATGTGCTTAGTGAGTCTGCCAAATCAGAGGCAGTAGGGGTGACCAGGGATTTTCTGTTGATAAGTGTGTGAATTAGGCCATTTTCCTGTCCTGGTAAGTATTCAAAATGTAAAAGTACTTTTGGCTGTCAGGGAAAATGTATGGAGTAAAAAGTACATAATATTATTTTGGAATGTAGTGAAGTAAAAGTTGTCAAAAATATAAATAGTAAAGTACAGATACCCCAAAAAACTACTTAAGTAGTACCTTAAAATATTTTTATTTAAGTACTTTACACCACTGCAAAAATGAAAACACGAAGCCAAACTCTAAAAACATTCTGGGCCGGTTGTAAACTTTCTCTATCTGGCCCTTTGCAGTATGGAGAATGGAATGTCTGGGTGTTACAACAGAGAGACCTTGCAATACTTTAACATCAAAAGGTTGGAAATAATATTTCTAACGAAAATGATGTGGGAAATGGTTGGTGGGGCTCCAAACAACAATCATATCAAATCAGTTGTTGTTTTGTGATATCATTAAGGACGGTATAACTAAACAACAGTAACTCTACAAATGTATACGACCCAGTTATCAGATTTACATCTAAATGTTTTGGAACTTATATGATTAAATATGAAACTATTTGTGAGAAGATGAAATATGATTTAAGCCTTCTAAAAGAGTTAATTGTTTTTCCTAAGAAACTTTTGCCCAGTCATAACCACACCCGCGTGAGCACAGACATTGTGGCAACGTGATGGAACCGCCCTCCAAGGCGGTGCATAAAAGGACTCCTAATGAAATTTGCATTACACCAGTACATTGCCGGGTTGCTACTGGCGTGTAAAATGGTTTAAAACTACTAGACCAGTACATTGTCGGTATGCTACTGGCGTGTAAAATGGTTTAAAACTGCTAGACCAGTATACGTGCAGTGCGAGCTGAATACGTGACAAATGGTCTAAAACTACAAGACCTCTCGGTAACTCGACGAGTGAAGAAGACTAGACTAAGACACCGCCTGCAGATCTGCATGTAAAGTAGTCTAGAACTTTGGCCAAAGACACGAGGAAGATCTTATCAAACGACCATTGGAACGTCTGATATATCCATTCTAACAAACACTTCCAGAACAAAGAAAGCCTACTACTACAACTGAGGACATTGTGACCTCTGGTGGACAACCAGAGACTTTGTCAAACTATTCGTCACAGACGGATCGAGTGGTTTCAACAGAGACGACAGACAGACATCTTGGCGTAAATAAATACATTGCAATTATTTTCGAATGAACGGTCGTTCATGTTCAAAGTATTCACATTCCCATGAGCGTATTATTCAACTGTATGTACGATAGTTGAATTCCTTGGTCTCTCCTCCCGCTCTTTCTTTCCCCACCCCTTTCATTGTGTAACAAGCCGTCATATCGGGTTAGTCCACTAGGAACTTTTCATCGCATTATGTTAGTAATCAACGTATTATCTTTCTTGTGTGTTTATGTAATTCTGTGTGATTATTTAGTAAATAAATAATGAAGTCAAATTTGTGTATCGCTGAATCATCATTTAGACTAGGGTTCGTGCAAATTTGAAGTCAACGACGTTCAGAATGAGACTGATATGTAATAATATTTCATGGATGACTAATATGATAATGATATGTTATCATATATTCTTGAGTTAATACGGGAAACGGTAACTCATTAAAAAACCTTTTTCCATGGTGCCCCAAGATTGCTAATGAGTTAATTGTTACATGAATCATTTAATCACGTAATAATTCAACATAGTTAATTGATTTCATAAAATAACCGCCATCCATTAACGACAGCCATGTCACCACACTGCTGTATGTAAAATACTGTGTGCTGTAGCCTGGAAAATAAATATATGTGACTCTGGATGACAACATGTTTGTTTCCAACATCAGGGCTGTTTTCCTAAAGCAGTTAAATGTGTTTCGTGTTTTGTTTCTTTGCCACGATACTAACGAGTATTGCGATAATGGTATTGCCCCGGCCCAATATTTTGGTATCAACCACATCCATATATACCTGCGTCCTCTCTCCTCATCTTCTCAAAACCCATTGGATGAGTGAGTCTCTCTGCTCTGACCTCATCCAAAGGGTTTTGAGAACGGGGTGAGAGGAACGCAGTTCATCAAGGATATTAGATTGAGAATCTCCATATAACTCCCATTGAGTGTGACCTCTGACCTGGAACTTGTACTCCAGCTGTCCCAGGTCGTCCTGCACCACAGCTGGAGAGTCTCTGATGATGTCAGTGGCCTGCTGGACGGTGAAGGCACACTTCTCCCTGAGGAACCTGGCCACCGTGTTCACCCTCCTCAGAGGCAGGGTCAGGATCTGGGGGTAGTGGCTCACCACCCGCTGCAGACTTCCTGGAAAGAGACAAACAGGGGTTACAGAGCATCCATGGGAAATGGGTGGAAGATGTTATGCACATATACATCCAATGCAGTGGAGGCTGCTGAGGGGAGGAAGACTCATAATAATGTCTGGAATGGAGTGAATGGAATCCAAAACATTTGTTTGATACCATTCCAGCTATTGTTATGAGCCGTCCTCCCCTCAGCAGTTTCCACTATACAATACCTTTGTGAATATTGTAGATATACCAAAAAACACATACATATATATTTAATAACAATCACTTACGTCAGTTATGCATAGTATAATTCACTGGCTCTGACCATCAAATGATACATGACACTGCACAACCTGTGAGAATAGAGCGCAGGTTCATCCTCTCACCTTCAAGCAGCCCTAGTCTCCTCAGGTTGTCCATACGTTGCTGCAACTGAGTGCCCTTTACGTAAAACAACTCTGGACACTTCTCCAGGACTTTCAGCACACTAGATGGGTTGAGGCCCAGGACGAACAGAGCCATGAGTGTGGAAGAGGCATATTCACTCTGCCCTCCTCGACCCTTGGTTGCTGCCTCTAAGAGTTGATCTGCCTGCGTGTCTGTGAAGCCCATGTCAAGTAGAGCCCGTATGGATAGCTCCCTGCCCGGCTGCAGTTGGAGCTGTGACAGGTCAGTATGTTGATGCAGGGTGCTAGTCTGGTTGTGGGTGGAACAGAGGAGTCTGCATGTCATCAAACCTCGTTGTCGTACATTGTCACTCCTAAGGATGGTTCTTAGGTTCAGGACAGGGCAGGTTGCATTTCTCAGGGTCCATTGCAGAACCTGCAGAAAATAACATAATAAAGTAGCAGATGTGTAGCTGGAAATGAAAAGAATGGTAGCTCGGTGGTTCACTTTGTAACATACTGTTCAGACAAGGACTATCAGGTCATGCATTCAAACCTGCGGTGTCAAAATACATTACTTGACCTAGCTAACCATCAAGCATACTAGCTATCAAGCTAGCTAGCGATGTAGTATAGCTCCTCAAAACCGTTATCAAAGTGTTACAATGGTTAAAAATATAGACCTCCATTAATTCATCATAATTAACATTTACATTGTTTCAGCACAAAATCTCTAAAAAATAGTAAAAAGTAGATGCCAGCTTACCAGACGTCCGGTTGCTTGAACGCTCATGTTTGTTCGTCTGCAAAATATCTCCCCCTAGACTTGTGCACTAGCATAAGAGACCGTTCCGTCCATAAAAATCAACATTGGTTCTGCCTCCTCTTTTCAAGTTTCACTGTATAATAAGTGCATTTATAGTTGATATTATGAAAAAGTAGTTAACGCTAGAATCCTTGACCACACTCAAATTGAGCTTATGGATGCTGACCAGCCGTGTCAAAAGTATAGTTAACCATGTTGAGGCTAAACATTGACATTCACATGGTTTACACAAATTGGAGTTAAACAAGCTTATATTTCATGTTCTGATGGGGTATGACAGTTGAACAAAGCACATGAGGCGTTTAACATTATTTAACAATTTGTATGCATACACTCCCCTACGCATTTATACGGACAGTGAAGCTAAAGCATTTAATTCCGCTCTATACTCAATAGCATTTTGGATTTGAGATCAAATGTTTTATATGAGGTGACAGTACAGAATGTCATGAGGGTATTTTCATCCATGTTTTACTGTTTAGGAATGAAAGCATTTATGTATCTAGTCCCCCCCCATTTGAAGGTAACAAGTATTTGGACAAATTCACTTAGTGTATTACATTTAGTATTCGGTCCCAGATTCCTAACACAAAACGACATCAAGTTTGTTGGATGCATTTGCAGTTTGTTTTGGTTGCGTTTCAGATTATGTTGCACCCAATAGAAATTAATATTAAGTAATGTAGTCATTTTGGAGTCACTTATTTTAAAGTATTTCTGAATACAGTTACATTAAAATGTGGATGTTACCATGACTCCAGAAAATCATGAGCGAGGAAGTTAGACAAATATCATACCCCCAAAAAGGCTAACCCGCCCTGTAATGGTGAGAAGTTAGCATGTTTTGGGGGCATGCTCTTCAGGCAGCTAACTTTATCACAATTCATTCATGATCATCCCAGAGTCGACATTAAAACGAACAAGTGTTCAGAAACACTTATTCACAATAAAACTGACTCCAAAATGACAATATTTTTACCATTAATTTCTAATGGGCACAACATAAACTACATATGCATCAAACAAGTTGTCACAAGCTTGATGTAGTCATTGAGTGCTAGGAATACAGGACCAAATAATATCATTTTAACTAAATATGCTAAGTGAATTTGTCCAAATACTTATGTCACCTTCAAAATGGAGGGACTCATACCTAAAGTACAAGATAAATATAGGGGAGGTGTATATCAAGACCCACCAATTTTTTTTGTTGCAAATGAGGATTCTAGCTTTAAATATTTGTATATTTTATTTGCAATGTTAAAACGGGAAACAGTCAAACTGATAAAAGCATGTGAATTATATATTAAAATACTGTGAAAGACTTACAATTTGCACAAACGACAAGCATTAAATAAGCAGTTAACACCACTACTTCTTTAACATAATTGTTTAATATAATCAGACAACAGATAAGAAAAGTGAATCATCTAGCCCGTTGGCGAGTAGTGGCACCTAAATCAGTCAACCCACTGCTCGAGGCATCAGTGCATTTTATATTTTGAAGTGAAACTGGTCTTCAGTTTATGACCCATTTTAAGGCTTCGGCAGCTACGCTACATTCATTAGCCAATATACCACAGTCCTACTAATAGATTACAGCAAATAAAGGCACCCGTAGGTGTTGTATGTTCTGCCCATTATTTTGCTGTAACTCTTTGGTTGTTTTCATATACATAACTTTAAGGCTACATCTCCCCCCAATACACATTCTAAAAATTGTATCTATTTATTCATTCATTCTTGTTGTAAAAGCACACTTGGTATTTAGAGTCTCTTCAGTCAATCCAGGTCCTGATATACGATGACGGGTGCATCTTGAGTCTAAAATGGTTCTCCCACCCCTTGTCTCCTTCCCATAGGATGGAGAATATGGACAGAGGTTTACAGATTAGTGCATATGAAGGGAAGGAGATCCAGGAGAGAGGAAGTCAGAAGATTAAAATGCACCACTGAAGTTCACTCATTCATCAGAGAGGTACTTCATGAGCTCAGTTGTCATGGCGGCCATGGACCTCTCATCGTCATCATCAGAAGGAAGTGAAGAATCATCTCTAGTGTCCGGGTACAAGCCCTGGCCTAGAAAGTCCCCAGGAACAGACTCGTGGTACTGTGGGGGAGCTGTGAAGATAAGAGGAAAGTGACTATGGGTGAAAATCTGATGTGCTAATATGGACACTGTACCCTACAGACTAAAGTGGCTGTCGTTTGTTTAGCTATTGGGTGATAAGAATGAGAGAAGAGGGTCTCGTCGCCTCCACTGACCGTGGCTCTTGCAGTAGGGGAACACTTCCTCCCAGCTGTAGTCAGCCAGGCAGATGGGCTGGCGAATCCAGGGCTGCAGCAGGAGCTGCTCCAGGGTCATTCTCTGTTGGGGGTCAGGCTGCAGCATTCCTGACAGCATAGCATGCAGGTCTGGGGGAGCACAGGAAGAGGTCAGACAACATTCACAGATGGGAAAAATAGGCTGTTGGTCAATTTTATAAAAAAATATAATTTTAAAAAATCCCAGTATTTCCCGCCAAAACCATTACAGCATATACATGTCTGGATTTGAGTGGCATGAAAACAAGCTGGATGCTACCTGAGGTAAATGAACCCTACATTAAAATGTATGAGACCAAGTTTGTGCTGTTATCCAACACAGAAAAATATTTATGTCGATAGATATATGCTCTTGGGTAAATAAATGAAACAAGCGCCAGTAATCTTGTGTGGACTATTATTTGACTGGAATTACACATCTCGTTCAACCCATGAAGTTGAGAACAAGCGATGCTGGTGAAGGACATATGGCCTACAAAGTTATAAAAATTTGCAATTAGTAGGCTGACAGCATACCTTTCATGTTGCGCTATGTGCATATTACTTCATTCCTTTCTCAGTTAAATGAAAGTTTAGTTGTTCTCATTCTAATGACATGGTTGAATAATTTGCTTATCATTGAATGGTCGTGTTTTTGGCCATCACTAGTTCTCACGCTTCAAAAGGCAGAGTTTTTTTTTGCTGCTGCATTTAACATTCAGAATCCCTCAGCTCCAGAAATGCTAAAAATACAAATAAAAAAAGTCCCAATTAAGCTATTGTAGTAGCTTTTCCTGGGACTCCACAAGAGCTATATAGAGAGAGGCCAGAGCAGAGCAGGTGCATATTGCGCAAGCGTTAGATCGTTAAATATACGTTTCTAACTAATGAATGACCGTTTAATATACAAGGCTGTTCTGAGGGCAAAAAGGGGGCGCAACACAATATTAGGAAGGTGTTAATGATATGTACATGCTGTATATCTATCTTGAGCAGGATTAGCCATTTGAGGCAACTTGAATGGAATTGATGCTAGAGGATGGCAGAGAGCGAGTACACACGGAATTATAAAAAACTTGACTCCCAAACGCCAGATAGTGATGTGTAAATTAGAAACAAATTGGATGATTGCGCATGCTGACAATACCGATTTATATATGCGCTGTGTAAACTCAGCAAAAAATATATACATTTTTTAAAAAGCATCCCGTCTTTCAAGTACCCTGTCTTTCAAAGAAATCGTAAAAATCCAAATAACTTCATTGTAAAGGGTTTAAACACCGTTTCCCATGCTTGTTCAATGAACCATAAACAATTAATGAACATGCACCTGTGGAACAGTTGTTAAGACACTAACAGCTTAGACAATAGGCAATTAAGGTCAGTTAGGACACTAAAGAGGCCATTCTACTGACTGAAAAACACCAAAAGAAAAAAGGTGGCCAGTGCAATAAATTGCAATGTTTGTACTGTGAGACGCCTAAGACAGCGCAACAGGGAGATAGGATGATCAGCTGTCCGTCCTAGCAGTGGCAGACCACGTGTAACACCTGCACAGGATTGGTACATCACACCTGCCGACAGGTACAGGATGGCAACTGCCCGAGTTACACAAGCAATGCACAAATCCTCCATCAGTGCTCAGACTGTCCGCAGCAGGCTGGGAGGCTGGACTGAGGGCTTGTAGGCCTTTTGTAAGGCAGTTCCTTCCCAGCAACATCACCTATGGGCAATCCCACCATCGCTGGACCAGACAGGACTGGCAAAAAGTGCTCTTCGTGGTTTTGTCTCACCAGGGATGATGGTCGGATTCACGTTTATCGTCAAAGGAATGAGCGTTAGAGGCCTGTAGTGGGATCGATTGAGGTGGAGGGTCCGTCATGGTCTGAGGCGGTGTGTCACAGCATCATCGGACTGAGCTTGTCATCATTGCAGGCAATCTCAACACTGCATTACAGAGAAGACATCCTCCTCCCTCATGTGGTACCCTTCCTGACAAAGCCACCAGTGCTATGCATGATTTGTCAGGAATGTCAGTGTTCTGCCATGGCCAGCGAAGAGCCCGGATCTCAATCCCATTGAGCACATGTGGAAACTGTTGGATCGGAGGGTGAGAGCCATTCCCCCAGAAATGTCTGGGAACTTGCAGGTGCCTTGGTGGAAGAGTGGGGTAAGAGGACATTTCTTTTGCCGAGATATTTATACACACAAAAATAAATATGCAAATATTAACAATTTTACTGAGTTACAGTTCATATAAGGAAAGTCAATTTAAATAAATTCATTAGGCCCTAATCTATGGAATTCACATGACCGGGAATACAGATATGAATCGGTTGGTCAAAGATATCTACTTTTTCTTAAAGGTAAGTGGATCAGAAAACCAGTCAGTATCTGGTGTGACCATTTGTCTCATGACCATTTAACACATCTCCTTCAGAGTTGATGAAATTTCATTTGTCACATGCGCCAAATACAACAGGTGTAGACCTTACTGTGAAATGCTTACAATCCCTTAAGGCAGTTCAAGAAATTGAGTTAAATATTTCAACTAATAAAAAGTAACAATAACGAGGCTATATACAGGGGTATCGCGTCAATGTGAGGGGGTACAGGTTAGTTGAGGTAATTTGTACAAGTAGGTAGGCGTAAAGTGACTATGCATAGATAAACAGCGAGCCAACGTAAATAGTCCAGGTAGGTGGCTGATTAATTTTTCAGCAGTCTTATGGCTTGGGGGTAGAAGTTGTTAAGGAGCCTTTGTCCTAGACTTGGCGCTCCAGTACCACTTGTCATGCGTTGGCAGAGAACAGTGTATGACTGGGGTGGCTGGATTCTGATTATTTTTTGGGGCCTTTCTCTGACACGGCCTAGTGTAGAGGTCCTGGATGGAAGGAAGCTTGTCCCCAGTGATGTACTGGGCCGTATGCACTACCCTCTGTAGCTCCTTACGGTCGGACGCTGAGCAGTTGCCATACCAGGCGGTGATGCAACCGGTCAGGATGCTCTTGACGGTGCAGCTGAAGAACTGACGATCTGAGGACCCATGCCAAATCTTCAGTCTCCAGAGAAGGAAAATGTGTTGTGCCCTCTTCACGACTGTCTTTGGACCATGATAGTTTGTTGGTGATGTGGACACGCTCCACTACAGCCCTGTCGATGTGAATGGGGGCGTGTTCGGCCTTCCTTTATCTCTAGTCCACGCCTAGCTCCTTTATCTTGTATACGTTGAGGCCTGTTTCCCCACTCTTCAATGGCTGTCGCAGTCGCTGGATATTGGTGGGAACATGCTGTCGTACACAGTGATCCAGAGCATCCTAAACATGCTCAACGGGTGACATGTCTGGTGTGTATGCAGGCCATGGAAGAACCGGGACATTTTTCAGCTTCCTGGAATTGTGTACAGATCCTTGCGACATGGCATGATAAAACACGGCCTGAAACATACGGTGATGGCAGCGGTTAAATTGCACGACAATTGGCCTCAGGACCTTGTCTCTAAAATTTCAATCAATAAAATTGTGTTTGTTGTCCGTAACCTATGCCTGCCAATTTTTGTGCATATGGAACTTTTCTGGGATATTTTATCTCATGAAACAAATACTTTACATGTTCCATTTATATTTTTGTTGAGTATAATTTAACAGTTCCATTACATGTCATGCTGTTCATAGAAAAAAAAAAAGTTCCGTTTCTAGCAGTTATTTATCCCAGGAACCAGGAGTTTGCGTGAAATCTAAATCTTGGTAACCTGGTACCCACTACTACACCGGTTTCTGACTGATGTCCTACCTGGCGAGACAGGGAAGGGGGGCTTGAGTTTGGACTGCAGGGTCTCCTCCATGTCGCAGAAAGGGTTCTCACCGAACAGCAATGTGTAGAGCAGCACCCCCAGAGACCACAACTCCAGCTCTGGACCGCTGTAGCTACGCAACACAGGAGAGGAACCCACAGTAAACAACTGACAGTAAACAACAAAAAAAGGACCACCATGTACAGGATTGCTCTCATTTGGCATTTCCTAGTTTATAGTTTTATAAAATCATGTTGCAAAAACTGTTTTGTCCTAACAGTTGTGTATACTACCCCCTCTGCCACTTCTCATAAGGCCAACATAGTGTTTATAGGGATTTTTCTGCATTTTTATTTGGGGGGGAACGAAAAACACCTTGTATAAACTTAATGACTAAAACACATGAAGGAAAAATATAAATCTTGGAAAAATAAGTCAGCAAAAGAAAAGGTTAACAGCCAGAGGAAGAATTAAATTCCCAAAACAATGAATTTAGCAGTATTGATTGTGTGATGTTTAAGCAAAACACAGCATTAGCCATGGCAAAATGCATAGAATTGTACAAAATTAGCTTTAAAACATCAAAATGTCAGCTCCATGGAATAATGCTGCTTTTGCAACAGCGATCCTAATAAAATTCCAAAATAGTGTATATTTGCAGGAAATTTGCTTAAATTCAGACATTTCTACAGCGCCAAGATGGGGGCCTCTAAGTTTGTTTAAATTCAGCCGCGCCCCATTGCCACGACTCCAGTCATGCCCCTGCAACACTATCACCTACGCCCCTTCTTGATCCAGAACAAAAACCTGTGTACTTACGGGTTGCCCTTCAGCACCTCTGGGGAGCAGTACTCCAGTGTGCCACAGAAGGTGTAGAACAGCTTCCCTGGAGCCAGCGGGATAGCAGAGCCAAAGTCTATGAGTCTGATGTGGAACTCTGTGTTAATGATGATGTTCTCATCCTTGATGTCCCTGTGGAGGATGCCTTCGTTCCTCAGATACACCACCGCTGCCACCAACTGGGGGGGGGGGGGGGGAAGGAGATGGTGAGACAAAGTGGTGACCATTACACACAATACCCATCACATTTTTCTGCCCATATTCTGTTTCGTTTATACACACAGGTGCAAAGAGGCAAAGCACCCATTGTTCCTCTGTCTTCCTGTCCCGTACCTGTCTGAAGATGTAGCTGGCCAGAGGCTCGTCCAGCTGGGGCTGTTTGTCTATGAACTCAAACAGGTCCAGACCCTCCCCATGCTTTTCCATCACCATCTGGAAATAACCCTCGTTCTCAAACACCTCCAGGACCTGAGTCACACAGATGAGAGAATAAACAGAGACATGTTAGGAAAAGAGCCTCTAAACTGTTTAGTGTAGAAGGTTTGTGTTATTCTGTATGGAGGAGATGTGGGTTACCACTGACAACCACATTAAAAACATGGAACAAACAAACTCAAAAAAAGTTGTTGCCTTGACGATGTTGTGGTGTGTCAGACGGGTGAGTATGGCGACCTCCTGACTGACGCGGCCCAGCACGGGGTCATCCACCCAGCATTCACTGACTATCCTTCCCTTCCTGATAAACTTCACCACCACCTACACACATAGGAGGGACAATCACACTTTAACACTATTTGAATACACAAATCCAGGAGTTACCTTTCCAAAAACTGAATTTGGATGCAGTGAAGCGCCCACATTGACATCATACAGTTACCTGGAATTCAAAGCTATTTTGAGTCACATTTTGTATAATTATTATATATTTATTTAAATACACATCCCTCCATAAAGATACGTTATGGTACTCATAAGGTGCACGAGTGGTTGGTCTTCACCTTTACTAGTAAAAATGTAACGAGTCCCCAGTCAGTCTCACCTTCTCTCTGTCAGAGCGTCTGCAGGCCTGCCACACGAAGCCGAAGGCCCCTTTCCCCACGGCGTGGAGCGGCTGGTACAGCTCTGAGAACTGCCCATCGCACGCACGGGAATGGTCCAGGTCCAAAGTGGAGAGCAGCGCCTCACCGGCACCGCCACGGCTGGCCTCCAAGATAGCCTGAGTCAAAATATACAAATAAAGTGCCTTCAGAAAGTAAAACACACCCCTTGACTTTCATTATTTTGTTGTGCTACAGCCCAAATTTTAAACATTATATTGTGTAACAACTTGACAGAGGTTGAAGAATTTAAAAGAATGTGCAAATATTGTACAATCCAGGTGTGGGACTTACCCAGAAAGAGTGTAATCACTGTCAAAGGAGAGTCTAAATTGGTATTCAACACCCTGAGTCAATACTATCTAATCAAGATGCCGTTTTATTTCAAATATGACAACTTTTATTCCAGTTTGACTAGAGTATTGTGTAGATTATTATTATTTGACCCTGCTGGTCATTTATGAACATCTTGGCCATGTTCTGTTATAATCCAACCGGCACTGCCAGAAGAGGACTGGCCACCCCTCATAGCCTGGTTCCTCTCTAGGTTTCGGCCTTTCTAGGGAGTTTTTCCTAGCCACCGTGCTTCTACACCTGCATTGCTTGCCGTTTTGGGTTTTAGGCTGGGTTTCTGTAAAGCACTTTGAGATATCAGCTGATGTAAGAAGGGCTTTATAAATAAATTTGATTTGTATATAAAATTCTATCCACTTTAAGCTGACTTTGTAACAAATTGTGGAAGTAAAGCAGTGTGAATACATCAATGTTTGCAGCAGAATACTCATATCTTTACCAGACCGGGTGAAAGCAAAAACCCGTCAACCTGTCCAAATCAACCAAACAATTAAATAAAAAGGTGATTTTTCAAGATTAAGCAGGAGTTTACACACAGTATACTGACCTCTCCCAGACTGAGTGAGGATGAGTTTTGTAGTGAAGCTCTGTTGCCACTATGATGCAACATGTCCTCCTGCTGTCCAGGCCTGCTCAGCCACACACAGAACACACACCTAGCCCCATGAAGCTCAGCCCTACGGATCTCACACTGCACCTCTGGAGGAAAGAAAGGGAGGCTATAATTAATCCTCGTAGTTCTAAAACCAACTTTGTAATCGAGTACCACAGAGCTGATTACACACCATCTTAAGGGGTTGCTCTAGACCTGGAAGCTCAGCTCTTCTCAAAGATAAAAGCTAAGTGAGAGCTTGTGAAGAGGTACAAACCAATTCTTGTTCCATCCCTGTGGTAAACACTTCCATCATAGCTCCCCTCTGTGATGTGCTGTGGGGTCTTGGCGCACTCATTCTCCTGCTGCTTCTTAGGGGTGGAGGTGTTGGGAGGGGCATCCGAGATCAACTGCATCTCTCCATTCATCTGTCTAGAGTCTTGGCTTTGGACGTTGTGGAGAACAGAGAACACAGCCCACTGATCACGTTCGTCCTCCCCCGCCAGTCCTTTTAATTGACTGTTCCGGACCTCCACACATCCGGGTCCCTCTTCCTGGTCGGACTCGACCACGTACGGTGAAGGGGTACGCAGGAGCTCGGCGGTATCAACAGAGGTATGTGAGAAGTCATCATCACCTCCAACACCAGGCAGCTCTAGAACTCCACTCAGGTTCAGGTCGGCCATGGCCCGAGTCACCAGCTCCCCATTGGTGTCCAGGTCCAGGTAGCAGCTGGCCGAGTCCACAACCTGGGCTGTCCGGGAGGTGACCGCCGTCGGGCTGGACCCCCCATGACACCCAGCCCACTTCTCACAGAACCCTGAGGAGGAGCGGCTGCCCAGGGAGATCACCTCGAAGCTGGAGTCCTGCACAGCTGACAGGTCACACAGCTGCTGGGGGTCTTTGGCATGGTATGGGGTAGGGCGGCAGGGCCGTGCTCGGCTGCGCTCATCCATGGTTGGAGTGCCTTAAGTAATACAAATAACACACTTCTACATTAAAGTCCATTCTCAGAGGAAAATTTGAGGTGAATTTAGACATCAAACTTAAAAAAAAATATATAATCACAATCTGTTAGCTAATTCATACCTGGTCCCACCCCACTGAGGGGTTGCCCTCCTGGGCTACAGGTTGGAGGGTGAATGAGTGACAGGCAGAGTACCTCGCCTCTCTCCACCAGGGCAAAGGACTGTAGCAGGTCGTGGGTGTTGTCTCCACTGTCACACTGGCTGGGACACGGGGCCACCTGGGCAGCATCTTCCATCAGTTCTGCAGTGTCATCAACCCTGTGGAGAGAAACTTAGTTAGGCCCCTACAGAAACACTGACAGTTCAGCACCATCCCATATCAACCACTATCATTAAACACTTCATGTACATCCACAACATCTTCATTAGGTTAGCAAATGGCCTACCTCAGGGCCTCTCACCTGCTGACTTTGATCATTGCCTTTAAGCTTGTGTCTGATTCATTCAAGTGGGAAGTCAGGTGTTAGAGGTAAATGTGTAAATTAAAACCAATATGAAAACCAAAGGGAACAGGACTCCCCCTCACTACATGGTTATTTCAGGACTGAACTTGTCCATAGGTGACTTACCTGATCATGGGTGTGGAGGTAACCTCCGGAGGGTCCAGGGTGGAGGGAGTGCTGTCCTGCTGCTCCAGTCTGGTACTGGAGCCAGTGAAGATCCTGCCCTTCCCGGTGGAGAGGTTTCTCCCCTGTTCTTCCTTTTGCACCATGGCCATGTCACCAGCCAGCAGAGAGCTGGGGTCTAGACAGCCAGAAACAAACATGTTTCTTCCCCAGATCTAATTACTCAGGATTGTTATTCCCTTTTGACGGCATTACTTGGATTCTGAAAACTACATGATTTGAGATAACAAACCCAGTGAACATGAATAATCAACAAAGCAATGAAAACCAGGTAGATTATCACATCTAAATGATGCACGAAGAGGCAGAACACTGACGATGTAGAAAGGAAATGGATTTCATGAGTAACACGAGCACTAGTAACACTTCAGAAATGCACGTTAGTGATGAGTGAGAGCCAACCTTTTCCCTGTTGAAGTTTGCCTCCCATTGGGAATGTGGGAATGGGATGAGTGACTGTGCTAGCAGCAGGGACAGGGTTAGGATGACCAGAGTATACACAGGGGTCTGGAAGGGGAACAGAGTTAATGCTCCATTTACTGGAGATGAAGGAAAAACAAGGAATCTGACAAACACCCATAGCTGGCTGCCATCCAATAGAGTCGTTTCATGGAGTGGAAAGCACCAATTGGATTAGAGGATTTTTCCTGCCCTGGTGCTAAACCAATAGAGCAGCGCTTTTCAACTCTTCCCCAACAGTGGTTCCCAAACGTTATAGTCCCATACCCCTTCAAACATACCCCCTCCAGCACCAGCGCACTCAAATGTTGTTTTTGCCATCATTGTAAGCCTGCCACACACTATATGATACATTTATTAAACCTAAGAATGAGTGTGATTTGATCACAACCCGGCTGGTGGGAAGTGACAGATCTCTTAAAGGACTAGGGCACTAATAAATAATTTTGCCATCTTACATAAAACTTTTGTTGAAAATTGTGAATAACTCACAGGTTAATGAGAACGGTGTGCTTTAAAGGATGCACATAACTCTGCAATGTTGGGTTGTATTGGTGAGAGTCTGTCTTAAATAATTTCACAGTCTATGCCTGTATTTAGTTTTCATGCTAGTGAGGGCCGAGAAGCCACTCTCACATAGGTATGTGGTTGCAAAGGGCATCAGTGTCTTAACAGCGTGATTTGCCAAAGCAGGAAACTGAGCGCAGCCCAATCCAGAAATCTGGCAGTGGCTTCTGATTAAATTCACAGAACCGCTTGTTGCAATTTTGATGAGGCTCTCTTGTTCAGATATCAGTAAGTGGACTGGAGGCAGGGCATGAAACATAACGAATCCAGTTGTTTGTGTCATCCATTTTGGGAAAGTACCTGCGTAATTGCACACCCAACTCACTCAGGTGCTTCGCTATATCACATTTGACATTTTCCGTAAGGTTGAGTTCATTTGCACACAAAAAAAATATATAAATGGAAAGACCTGTGTGTTGTCCTTGTTAATTTCTAGTCATAGCCTCAATTTAATCCCACACATTGAATATAGTTGCGGAGAGTCCCTGTAATCCTAGATCCAGATCATTCAGGCGAGAAAAACATCACCCAGATAGGCCAGTCATGTGAGAAACTCGTCATCATGCAAGCGGTCAGACAAGTGAAAATTATGGTCAATAAAGAAAACTTTAAGCTAGTCTCTAAATTAAAAAAAAAAAAAAACGTGTCAATACTTTGCCCCTTGATAACCAGCACACTTCTGTATGTTGTAAAAGCGTTACATGGTCGCTGCCCATATCGTTGCATACTGCAGAAAATACACGAGAGTTCAGCGGCCTTGCTTAAACAAAGTTAACCATTTCACTGTAGTTTAAGCTGTCAGGCATTCCCATGGCAGCAAGAGCCTCTCGGTAGTTGCTGCAGTGTACCCAAGTGGGGTCGGGAGCAACTGCTTGCATGAGCGTTACCACTCCACTATGTCTCCCGGTCACAGCTTTCAGTACAGATACCAACACGTCTTGACCACCAAAGTCATTTGATGTCATAAAGCGGTCCAGTACTTATATATCCTCTCCTGTTGTCCAGAATAGGATTTCTTCCTTAATTGATCCCCCATTAAGGTAACGACATATACCAGGAACTGTGCCAGGCCCGCCACATCTGTTGACTCATCCAGCTGTAACACATAATTCACTGGCTTGTATGCAAAGTAGTAATTGTTTCAAAACATCTCCTGCCGTGTCACTGATGCATCGTGAAAGTTTGATGAAGGCATTGTCTGAATAGTTTTCGGCACTTCCCTTTCTTAATGGTATCTGTTGCTTTTATACATGTTTTACTCAAGTCGTCTTAATTCTCGCACAATTTTTTTAAATAACATTTTAAAAAACTGGCTTATTATTCAAATTGCCATATTTTGTTTCTAAATTTATGCGCAAGGGTGATGGTTTCAGCAAGTTGTGAGATAGTACTTTTGTACTTATGCACATAAACACACGGTGGCTGAGGAAAGGCACTACTCCCAATATAAGTGAACCCCAAATCAATGTAGTTCTCATCATATTTGCGCCTCTTCGATGGTCAAATGTCCCTGTCTGTTGTTCGGTGCTTTCCTGGGTAAGGGGGCAGTAGCTCTTCTGCTGCATCAGAGTCACAACTGTCAGTGTCCATGCTAGCTGGGCTAACAACAAATGTAGAATTACTGATGCTAGCATTGGATATGCTCATGGACGCAGAGCAACTTGTCGACAGGTACGATACTGCTGGTAGTAGCAGTACTACCAGTAGAGCTGGTAGGCGTCTATAGACACGGCCTTACTTTGACCATTTACATATTTGAGCAAACAGAATGAGCAGCAGCAACGTTCGCCTACATATGGACCGTTAGTAGAATTCTCACGAGAGGGTAACAGTTAATGTGATTGGATGTTAATTACTTGGCTAGGCTACCTGTATTTGACATTGTTATTATTTTGCTGAATAGATGGTTGAATTTGATTTTTGGCAGTGAAACGAGGCTACTCAGATGAGAACCTCACCCAAATGTATAGCCCCGTTGGAAACTATAAATGGACGGTTTCAAAATGTGATTTATTATTTTTTAAATATGAATCACATTTGTATTTGGCGTACCCCCGACAGCATTGTGCATACACCAGTTTGGGAATACCTGGTCTACAAGGACTAGAGCCTGCTGACTTTCTGTTCTACCTGATAACTGCACACACCTGGTGTCCCAGGTCTCAAATCAGTCCGATTATGCAGTGAAAATGGAGGAACTGGCTTTGAGGTCCAGAGGCCTCGTGTCCCCGTCACGACAGTGTTCAGCTCGACAACAGGGAGTGTTCCTCACGCCTGCTTCTGGGGACATTTGTGCTAGCCCAGCACTTAAACATACTATCCTAATTTGAGCACCATCACTGCACAGCAGGAAATGCAAATAGTTTATTCAATGTTTAAAAAGCTTCTAAAGTAAAAATCTCCACTTAATTGTCAGACTTAATGTATCAACTATAAATGTATCAACCCCTACAAAAGTGTACATGAATTATAAGTGGATATAATTCACATTTCCTGTTGCTGCAGGATCATTTTACTGTGAGAAACTGGTCAAATTAAGATAGCACATCTGTACAAAATTGGGATAATCAAGGTCTTTGATTAATAGTTGACTAGCTGAATCAGGTGTTAGTGCTAGGATGAACAAAAGCCTGCATACACTACGACAGCCATCAAGAACTGAGGGAGAAGAACACTGCCATACGATGGAGAGAAACTGAACTACAGATGAGTCACCTGTGTTGGAGGGGTGTGATGAGCCAGTGTGTAGAAGCTCACCCCCTGGTTGTTGGGGTAGGGTAATGACACCATTCTCCAAGCCACAGAACCAATCATAGAAGGCAGGAATCAGGAACGTGACATCCTGAAGGACACATGACAAAGACAGTTACAATTCACGTCAATGAGGAAAACTTGGATTTGGAACGTGGTTTACTTTCTGAATTGACCCCAACCCTGGAGTAGAAACTAGAGCTAAGTTACAGAACCCTCTACAGCTTGTTGAATCTAAAGGACCATAAAATGAGTCTCGTTTGCATCAGCCAATAACTAACAGTTCATAATTATGATACTGATGAATATTGTGTATATTAGAAAAGCATTGGCTGATTGGCTAACAGCCAATGGTATATCAGACTGTATACCACAGGTATGGCAAAATATTTTTCCTGTTTCAAATACATTTGTACCCAATTTATAATAGCAATAAGGCACCTCTGAGGTTGCGTCATGCAGAACAGCCCTTAGCCATGGTATGGCCGTACTCTTAAGGGGGGGGGGGGGGGGGGGGGCTGGGTTTCTGTATAGCACTGACATTTGCTGATGTAAAAAAAGGGCTTTCTAAATACATTTGATTGAACCAGAGTGTATGAGAGAAGAGTTACTTTAATACCTTCCCCTGTAGCTCCGCGTTCCCAAAGCCCAGGAGACTGAGGGACAGGTGGTTGTGGATGCTGTTGATAGAGCCATCAGGGTGGAGGGTGAGGAGACCGCTGAGAGGGGCAAACACCCACACCATCCCAGAATACACCAGCCCCGAACCAGGGGAGAGGAGGCTGCTGTTCTCTTTAACTCCTGACAGATGGCATGGCAAACAGACAAGATCTTTAGATACCAAATACTGCTTTTTTTGTGCAAGAAATCTCTTACATGCACAAACTACCTAACTTATATACACAAACAATTATATTCTGTAGTAACATTCCTCAAAGAGAATCGGGAATGAGAAGAGCACTGTTCTACCAGAGGACAGTTCCTTTCCATTTTCACAATGTTCTGGCAGTGGTGCTCTGCAGACTAGGGAGGAGACGGGGGAACCCTGCTGGTCCTCAGGTCCACCAGGGGTGTTTTGGGGTTCTGGGCAGCCCAACCCATCCTCATCCTTCCGCTGCTGGGGTTTACCACACACCACTGCCCCCTGGAGTTTAATACAGAGGAGGAGGGAGGTTCCCCCCCTGCATCGACTGGTCACCCTCTGGACCCTCAGCATCTGAGGGAAGGGAGATGTTACCTCAGGGTTAAACCAGTGCTCTGTTTGGGGCAGAGGTGTGTGTGTGTGTAGACTGACCTTGGGCAGAGCGCGGCTGTGGAGGGGGATGTGTAGAGAGGGGATCATCTCTCTGATAGACATCCCTGTCAGCTCCTCAGTCTGCCTGTAACCATGCAGATGGGCAAAGACCAGGTCACAGCTCAGGATGCTCCCCTGGAAGTAAACGCGATCGCTCATTGAGTCAGGTTACAGAGGCCTTGTGGTTGTATTTATTAGGCACCATACTGAACCACAGACAGAGACTACCTGGACTTTTATGTTGCAGAACATGTGCTGTGTGCCCTTACAGAATATGACCCAGAAATGACTTGAGTTTCACAGGATGTCAGTTGCCACTCTGAACCACATCTTGGAATGTGTGTAACTTACATCTTGTGAGAAGGAGACATGGGCTGAGATTCTCTCCACACGCTCCATCATGACCAGGCAATGCTGTCCTTCCTGTGACTGTCTCTGGGTCCATACAGACACGGGGACCTCAGTACCACGCTGGCTCACTGCATCCAACTTTACAGAGAAGAAAACAGGAGTCACCTCAATGCTGTGATCTAAGGACGTGAGATTGTCTGTACTCTTAAGCAAAACAGAATAATAATTTGACAAGCAAAAGAGGGCTGTGCAGAAGGAAAACAATTGAGCCTTTATTTGCAAAATCATTCTTACCACTTTCCCAGACACCACTGCTACATTTCCATCTGTCTGAAGACACCCCTCACTTAAAGCTTCTTCCAGGACCTGATTGGTCTTCTTCAGGAAGCAGGACAGCTTTTGTCCAATCAGATCATTGCTGGTGCACTCAAACAATGTGCATGCCTTCACATTTGCAGCCAATATCTATAAAAACAACCAAAAATAATTGTCGTGTGCAAATGATCCCTCTTTAGCCATAAAAAAGAGACTCCAACAAATTGTAAAATAAATAAATAGCTTCTTAGCAAAGAGAAATTTCTCAAGCAAGAATTTTACTAGGACAGTCAGTGGTCTGAGTGGGGAGGGGAAAACTGAAGACTAGCTGTGATTGGCAGAGGGGTTTAGAACTCTTGTTTTATTAACCAAATTTACCACCTGGTGATGTCACCAGGAAGGCCAAAACGCCATCCCACCAAAACCAGCTGAAATTTCAGGCAGTCTATTCAAACAGTTCTACACTACAATGGCATTATCATTTTCACAGTATTATTCTGACCTCAGTGTGGAAATGTATATAAAATACAGGAATACATTTGACTGCCCTAAGCCTTTAGTTTCAAGTTCATATACCTTTAATCTGATTTCAAAGCCATTTGCATTGTGAGAGAGCATTTGATATATAGCCCAATTGCAGTCATATAGTGACCCTACCTTTGTGCTCTTGCAGTCTACAGTGAGGACTGCCTTGTTGGGGTTGTGGACAGCTGGAGGTCCTGAGAGCGCAAAGCCTCCTGCACAGGTCAGAAGGCTGAGCAGGGTTCTGTCTGACTCAGACACAGTGGACAGCGAGTCTGACTGGCTGTGTGATCCTGAGCCGTGCCGGCTGGGGATCTGAATGTCTCGCATAGCCACAGAGCTACAGGAGTTCTGAGAATCACCTAGAGAAAGGAAAGGGTTACGATGTACAGTATAGGGTCTTGTGATGACAAGCTAGAACAAACGAGTTGACATGAACTAGTAATGATAGTGTATAAGCCTGTTCCCACTGCGTTGTGATGCCACAGCCTCTTTCAATTGTGTTCTGGCTAGAGACTACCATCTCAGTTGTAAGTAAACCTAAGCACTGCCAGACATCACGGCCATTGTGTTTGATAGTACCATGTTAACTCCTATCCCACAAGTATGAGCTAGAGGGAAACACCTGAGGGTGTATTCATTAGACAGATTCCGTTGCAAAAAGTTCTACAAACAGAAACATTTAGCAATGAAAACAAGTTTGACAAATTCACGTAGGTCCCTCCCGGTTTAGTTCCTAGAGTAAACGGTTTGTTGCAAAACGTTTTTCAACAGACCAATGGAATCTGACTAATGAATACACCCATGTAGAGGAGGCAGTTGCAGGAAGCACCCAGACACACACCTGCTATGAATCCAGGAAAACGCCAGCGTTCTAGAGCCTGGCCCTTGTACAGTGGCCGCCCGACACACGGATAGGACTTGTTTAGGTCAAATGAGTCATCCTCCAGGAGGTCCGAGTCATCATCCTTGACAACATGAACTGTGTCCCCTTTAGCACGAGGGTTGCCTTGATTCTCTGTCCAACGGGACTCAGTCCACAGCGACATTGTGGGCTTTGGTCTATGGAAAGGATGTACGTTACTCAGCTGTAACAGATGGTGTTTCTGGTACAGTAAACCTTTGCTGTCCCCACCCTAGCTCTGGTCCAGGGCATCGTACGCTTTCACTACTTCGCTGTTATAGTGACTGGCATCACTAGCTCTGATTTATTCATTTTTAATCTTTAACTAAGCAAGTCAGTTAAGAACATTCTTATTTACAATGACGGCCTAGGAACAGTGGGTTAACTGCCTTGTTCAGGGGCAGAACGAAAGATGTTTACCTTGTCACCTCGGGGATTCGATCTCGCAACCTTTCGGTTACTGGCACAACACTAACCACTAAGCTACTTTAACATGCATCGCGTAGTGAACATTTCGTATTTTGGAGGAACGTCGCATGACACCCGGCGCATTCTGAGAAATGTTCGTCAGCACTCTAGCAACATCTTTATTCTGATAAGTAACCAAAGTATAGTGACGCTAGTCACGCCCTGGACCGGAGTTCGCTATTCCCATTCTACACAGGTAGCTAGCAAGCTAACGGATGGCTAACGTTAACTACTACCACCTAGCTAGGGTAGCTAGTGTTTTTTTAACCAGGTAGGCCAGTTGAGAAAGAGTTCATTTACAACTGCGAGCTGGCCAATATAAAGCAAAGCAAACAAGAGAGTTACACATGGAATAAACAAACGTACGGTCAATAACACAATAGAAAAGCCTACATACAGTGTGTGCAAATGAGGTAAGATAAAGGGAGGCAATGCAATAAGCCAGAGGCGAAATAATTACAACTTAGCAATTAATGATATATGGGTTGCAAGCGTGTGAATTAACTCCACACCAAATTAGACAATCCACTTTTACCTGGCCAAAACTCACCCTTTTATTTGTAAACCTGAAATGAGCTTTTTAGCAAGCTAGCTCGCTAACAGCTGTGTTGACTTTTCCTTGCTGTATTGAAGTTGGTTGCTAAGGAAGAGTTGCCACAAAACCCGCCGATTCCTAAAGTTGCACGCAATGCACTCGCCACTGTATTGAGTTTAGTGACGACTTCGTGAGTAGTTGAATGCTAAATATTATCTTGGAAAGATACACAATTTTGTGTTGTTATTTTTTAAAGATAGTCTGGGAAAGTTTGTAAAGCGCGGGTTTTCAATCACTCGAGGTATGAACAGCCAATCAGAGAACTATTATTCAAAGTCGTTCAGGGCAATTATCCAATAAGTGATGCTCATGGGAGGAGTCGATGGGAGGGCTGTTTTTTCTTCTTCTCCGTGTGAATTTCCGGCAGACTAGACGCTGTGTTGCATATTGCTGTCTTTCTCAGGTCGGAGTGCGAATTGCACATTTTGGTCAACAAAAATGGAAAAGGGGAATGGGAAAATCTTAAATTGCACCATCATCTAAGCCTGCACTTATACACTATCCTCAAAAACCCACCCCTCCATACTACTACTTTGGCCCTAAACGATCCTACACCAAGCCATCGGCCTGGGAGGATGGAACCCCTTTTTTCAAAACTTCCTGTAGCCATTCTGCACTAAAAATCTCTCACACCTAAATATTTATCTGCTATCACATCTATCTTCTGTGATTTCCACTCCATCAGTGCAGTGCAATTGATCACCATCGCTATAAACGCAAGAAATCCAACCTTACTAAAACTCATCTGCTTAGGAATCTCTCTCTTCAGGCCTACTCACTGGGGGACTCCCAGTCGAATCACTCACCATTGGGCTATCCTTTCTTCCCCTGCCTCAGCATAGGACACTTTTTTGCCCGACTCTGGCTATCTCAACATGTCTCTCTCTCACAGGGCACTTCAGATCCCCAGCTGCATGGGCGCCCCCACAGTTGACATATGCCCTCCTGCACAATTCTCACATCGTGGGATCTCCCTTCTACACACCGCTGCAACATGTCTGAATCCTTGACACCTAAAGCACCATAGTGGGTTCAGAACATAGGCCCTCGCAGAATAGCAAATATAACCTAACCTGGCCATATCAGGTAGAAACTCTGTGTAAAAGTTCAACAAGACAGACAGGGTATTCCCAGTCTCGACATTGTCACAGGGTCTCCATCTCACCAAATGGCGGGCATCACAAACACTAGGAATATTATTTTTCATTTGATTCACCTCTACATTCAACACTACCCCACTGATCACCCCTTTGAGCGGTGCCCTGCTCCGGAAAGCAAAGCACGGTACAGGTTGAGGCCCGAGACGCGTGACGCAACGCGCTCGCTTCCTCTGGGTGGAAGATGCACAAAAATCGAAATAATTCCACTTCTCGAAACTTTCATAGATTTAACCATTCCAAGTGTGTCCTTTACCCAGCTTGACACAACTTATGGGTCAGCCAAAAAGCAGGAATCTACTCTTTCCAAACATGTCACTCCTACCGTCCAAATTAATCTCCGTAGGATTCTCAGGGAAAACGTTGGAAGTCTCCACTACACCTCTCGCCACAAATAGACCCACTTCATCCTTGTCTGGCTCAACTTCAGAGAGCTCACCACTGCCGACAACTCCATTTCGAGATCCTCGAGGTTCTCAAGAGAGCAAGTAGACCTATAGGTAAGTTTACTTGGTTTATACTCAGGAGACGAAGGTATGTACTCAGTAGATGAAGGTTGCATTTGTTTTGTAACCGGGCTGCCTCCGGGTCGTGAGCCAGGTGCCCCGTTCAAAGCCCATGGTGAAGTCGGCTCAAAACAAAAGTGACATAAATAAGCACGTGGAGTAACGAGTAGGAATCTGTGTTTTCACGTGCAAAAGTGATTGCTTTAAAAAAAATGCTTTATCTGACTTCCCAATGAAAACTAGTTAGAAAATTCAAACATTTATTTGATAGAAAAGAGATGTATGTATCTAGACGATGCACCATGCCGCCTTGTGGATAACATGACAGAGCGGCGCAGATTACTGTTCCATTTGAGAAGGGCGTTCCTCCCTCACCACTTTTGCCCGGTCACGGACCAGTGCCCTGCGGCTCAGCATAATGGAACCCACCCAATGTTTTCTATTGACACAAGCGGAGGAGAGGGATGGGGTTTTGCCAGAGGTAACGGAGGATGCATCCAAAGATGGGTCTACTTATACAGCGCCTTGCAAAAGTGTTCATCCCCCTTGGCGTTTTTCCTATTTTGTTGCATTACAACCTGTAATTTACATTTATTTTGATTTTGATTTAGTCCAAATTGGTGAAGTGAAATTTAAAAAATGACTTGCTTCAAAAAATTCAAATAAAAAAATATGTAAAATTGGTGCGTGCATATGTATTCACGCCATTTGTTATGAAGCCCCTAAATAAGATCTGGTGCAACCAATTACCTTCAGAAGTCACATAATTAGTTAAATAAAGTCCACCTGTGTGCAATCTAAGTGTCACATGATCTCAGTATATATACACCTGTTCTGAAAGGCACCAGAGTGTGCAACACCACTAAGCAAGCGGCACCATGAAGACCAAGGAGCTCTCCAAACAGGTCAGGGACAAAGTTGTGGAGAAGTACAGATCAGGGTTGGGCTATAAAAAAATATCAGAAACTTTGAACATCCCACAGAGCACCATTAAATCCATTATTACATTTTTTTTAATAATATGGCACCACAACAAACCTGCCAAGAAAGGGCCGCCCACCAAAACTCATGGACCAGGCAAGGAAGGCATTAATCAGAGAGGCAACAAAGAGACCAAAGATAACCCTGAAGGAGCTGCAAAGCTCCACAGCAGAGATTGGAGTATCTGTACATAGGACCACCTTAAGCCGTACACTCCACAGAGCTGGGCTTTACGGAAGAGTGGCCAGAAAAAAGCCATTGCTTAAAGAAAAAAGTAAGCAAACATGTTTGCTGTTCGCCAAAATGCATGTGGGAGACTCACCAAAAATATGGAAGAAGGTACTCTGGTCAGATGAGACTAAAATTGAGCTTTTTGGCCATCAAGGAAAACGCTATGTCTGGCGCAAACGCAACACCTCTCATCACCCGAGAACACCATCCCCACAGTGACGCATGGTGGTGGCAGCATCATGCTGTGGGGGTGTTTTTCATTGGCAGGGACTGTGAAACTGGTCAGAATTGAAGGTATGATGGATGACGCTAAATACAGGGGAATTCTTGAGGGAAACCTGTTTCAGTCTTCCAGAGATTTGAGACTGGGACAGAGGTTCACCTTCCAGCAGAAAAGTGACCCTAAGCATACTGCTAAAGCAACACTCATGTGGTTTAAGGGGAAACATTTAAATGTATTGGAATGGCCTAGTCAAAGCCCAGACCTCAATCCAATTGATAATCTGTGGTATGATTTAAATATTTCTGAACACCAGCGGAATCCATCCAACTTGAAGGAGCTGGAGCAGTTTTGCCCTGAAGAATGGGCAAAAATCCCAGTGGCTAGATGTGCCAAGCTTATAGAGACACACCCCAAGAGACTTGCAGCTGTAATTGCTGCAAAAGGTGGCTCTACAAAGTATTGACTTTGGGGCGGGTGAATAGTTATGCACGCTCAAGTTCTGTTTTTTTGATTTCTTGTTTTTCACAATAAAAATTATTTTGCATCTTCAAGTGGTTACATGTTGTGTAAATCAAATGATACAAACCCCCCAAAAATCAATTTTAATTCCAGATTGTAAGGCAACAAAATAGGGAAAATGCCATGGGGTTGAATACTTTCGCAAGCCACTGTACTTGTACTGTACTGTTCTAGAAGAATCTAGAAATGTTTTTGTTTTCACATTCTGCTGGAAAAAGCTACATAATGAAATTGGTAGGCTACATCCACAGCTTTAGAGGGACAGTTTTCCAATGACGTAATCAATTCTATTCTGACTATTCATGTCACAAATGTTTGTTTCTTCGTATTGGAACCTTGTCTATGCCTTACTTTTTTAAACTACATATTTGCAATACTTCTAGATATGAGGTGTTTCTGCACAGAGAATACCATCGTTCACACTGGATATTTATTTATATACAGTATGTACAAATTAACAACTACATCAATTAATTAAAGAGTCTTGACTGAACTCTCAACCTCTAACATAATCTCATTATACCATTTTACATTTGAACAGACATTGTATTCAGTTTTAGCCCAGGTGCAATGACAGGGTAGAATATACATCATATACATGAGTTTAACTTGGATAAAATGAAAATATATCGGTTTGTGCAATGAGGGCACTAGATAGCATCCAGTAATGCTGCTTACACCAATGGTAGACCTATGTACATGCCTGCAATATCTGTTAGCAGAAGAGACAATGCATTGTTAGAGAGAAATGGGGAGATACTATGAAAGTACTATCATAATAATACTGTGTTCTTCTGCATTCATTGACAAGAAAATATATAATCACTTAACAGTCAATACACATGTCGTTTTGAAATATTCAATCCAACACAACTCTGTTGGTATTTTAGCATCACGATGGGGGAAAAAAAGTTAAAAACCACAAGATGTCAGCATGTATCGAAACAGTTAATTATCACTACAACAATGCAGGGTTAGGTAAGCACTCAGGTTGTAGGATAGGAGGGGCTCCGCCAGCACTGACCCTCATGGACAGATCATTTGTCCATGTCCATCACTTTGAGGACAGGAACACAGTCCTCTGTCCAAGAGTTTGTCCTTATGAATGTCCCGTTTAGTCTACAAAGGCTTCTACACAGAATGCGGGACAGCTGGGTGTACCATAAGGGATTTGCACATCAGATTCAGTGGAGGCTGGTGAGGGGAGAACGGCTCATAATAATGGCTGGAATGGAGTAAATGGAATGGTATCAAAAACATGGTTTTCATGTGTTTGATACAATTCTATCCATTACAGTCTATTTCAGCGATTATTATGAGCCTTCCTCCCCTCAGCAGCCTCAACTGATTCAGGTGATCTTAGTCTGACTTGATTGCTATCTTGATAACGGCTGGTTAGTTCGGCAGGTTTGAGCTGCACTGAAGTGGAGTGGAGAAGCTGTGTGGCATGCATGCTTGGTCAAGCAGAGCTCTCAGTTAACGACACTGAGTACTGGTTGATCGGACGTGGCAGGACGAGGAACTGCGTAGAACACACACACACACAAACAAACAGGGTTGGGCACACAATGACTGGAGGTGCCACTGACTGGAGGTGCCACTGATGAGAGCTGGTCCAGATTAGTCACAGTTCTGTAGAATGGCTCCATCCTAATGTGCTTGTTGGAAGTCCTTCTTCCTCTGGGGTTGGTTTCCCAAGACGTGGTCAATCTCTGTGGCAATGCCTGCTGTCATCTTTGGAATGACCTAGAATACATGAAGAGAAACAATACCATTGATTCAGTCAGTTGTTATGTTGGTAGTAGTAGTTAGTTAGTAACTTCACCACAATAGGCATCCATAATTGTAAATAAACAGTGTAGGCATAGACTAGAGAAGGGGAGCAGTATGAGTGCTGAGAAATAGATGTCAGTGTCCCAAATTGACGCCTAAACCTTGCACCCTTAGCCTCGCCAGCCAGCCTGATCTGTGGATGATAGTGTCGTAGCGTTGACTATCATTAAATGTGAAGACTGTTCATTTATCAAATCAATTTTCTGTCATTTAATTACGTGATTAAACTAATCATGTAACTTTAATTAACTAGGAAGCCGGGGCACCACAGGAAAATGTTTATTTCACGAATATAACTCTTCAGATATTTTCACTCACTTATTAATGCGTTATGACCTCATCAGGCATATTCTGAATGTCGCAAACCCTTGGATATCTGCACGAACCCTAACATAGATCATGAGTCAGCGATATACGAATTGGCTTAATTATTTATTTACGAACTAACTTACTCACAGAATTACATAAACACACACACATATAAGGTCATACATTGGTTACTGACATGATAGAAATGTCCCTAGTGGGCTGATATGATGGCTTGGTAGACAAAGGAAGGGGGGTGGGGACAGTTCGAGAGCGGGAAACAGTTGATAACTACACTTATGAAATGCTAATACTTTTAACATGAACAGCCCCTCATTCGAAAATAAATTGCAATTTACATATTTACATCTGTATGCCTTTGTTGTCCCTCTCTGATCACCGATCTGTCTGCTGGATAGTCAGTCGACAGAAAGCCTCTGGTTTGTCCACCAGAGATCAAAGTCTGTTGTAGTTGTTATAATGGATACTTCAGAGTACCATTCAGAAATGTTCTTAAATCGGATGCATTTACCAGACTAAAGTATTTAAACAGCTGCAGCCTGAATAATTGGTTTTAAGTTTGTAGATTTCTTCACCATTTCAGCATGGGAATGACCTCCACGTTCTCTGGTCTCGTGCTTTGGTAGAGTTGTAGTTTGAACCACTTCACACACCAGCTTCACCAAGCATGTATTGGTCTATAGAGTGATAGCCATTCCAACGGGGGGACATCGTCCCGGCCTTATCGACAATAGCGAGATCAGGGAGGCTCACGAGGCTACTGCATCTAAGATGATTTGATAGGTATAAGACATATGGTGTAACTTCCACCTAGCTTATCAGTGAGCAAGTGGATCTACTACCATATTGCGTACATCTGTCAAATCCTCTCAGATCTCCACACGTACATAGGGCATAGGCACAGGAGGCTGCTGAGGGGAGGATGGCTCATAATAATGTTTGCAATGGAAAAAAATGGAATGGCATCAAACACCTGGAAACCACTAAGTTAAGGATCTTCAGACTAAACACCTCCCTCTGCAACTGGATCCTGGACTTCCTGATGGCTGCCCCCAGGTGGTAAGGGTAGGCAACAACACGTCTGCCACGCTGATCCTCAACACTGGGGCCCCTCAGGGGTGTGTACTTAGACCACACCTGTACTCCCTGTTCACCCACAACTGCGTGGCCAAACACGACTCCAACACCATCATTAAGTTTGCTGACGACACAACAATCACCGACAACGATGAGACAGCCTATAGGGAGGTCAGAGAACTGGAAGTGTGGTGCTAGGACAACAACCTCTCCGTCAATGTGAGCAAGACAAAGGAGCTGATCGTGGACTACAGGAAAAGGCGGGCCGAACAGGCCCCCATTAACATCAACGGGGGCTGTAGTGGAGCGGGTCGAGTTTCAAGTTCCTTGGTGTACACATCACCAACAATCTATCATGGTCCAAACACACCAAGACAGTTGTGAAGAGGGCATGACAAAACCTTTCCCCCCTCAGGGGACTGAAAAGATTTGGCATGGGTCCCCAGATCCTCAAAAGGTTCTACAGCTGCACCATCGAGAGCATCCTGACCAGTTGCATCACAGCCTGGTATGGCAACTACTCGGCATCTGACCGTAAGGCGCTATAGAGGGTTGTGCGTTCGGCCCAGTATATCACTGGGGCCAAGCTTCCTGCCATCCCGGACCTATATAATAGGCGGTGTCAGAGGAAAGCCCATAAAATTGTCAGAGACTCCAGTCACAGACTGTTTTCTCTGCTACCGCACGGCAAGCGGTACCGGAGCGCCAAGTCTAGGACCAAAAGGCTCCTTAACAGCTTCTACCCCCAAGCCATAAGACTACTGAACAATTAATCAAATGGCCACCGGACTATTACATTGACCCCCCCCCCCCCCCCCCCCACCCCCCCCACCCCTCCTCCATTTGTTTTGTACACTGCTGCTACTCGCTGTTTATTATCTATGCATAGTCACTTCACCCCAACCTACATGTACAAATTACCTCTAACATGTACCCCCCCCGCACACTGACTCGGTACCGTTGCCCCCTGTATATAGCCTCCACACTGACTAAGTACCGGTACCCCCTGTATATAGCCTCCACACTGACTAGGTACCGGTACCCCCTGTATATAGCCTCCACATTGACTCGGTACCGGTACCCCCTGTATATAGCCTCCACATTGACTCGGTACCGGTACCCCCTGTATATAGCCTCCACACTGACTAGGTACCGGTACCGCCTGTATATAGCCTCCACACTGACTAGGTACCGGTACCCCCTGTATATAGCCTCCACACTGACTAGGTACCGGTACCCCCTGTATATAGCCTCCACACTGACTCGGTACCGGTACCCCCTGTATATAGCCTCCACACTGACTAGGTACCGTTGCCCCCTGTATATAGCCTCGTTATTGTAATGTTATTGTGTTACTTTTTATTATTTTTTACTTTAGTTTATTTGGTAAATATTTTCTTAACTCTTTGAAGTTTGATTTGATTTGTTTGATGTTTTTGTTATCATTCCACCTATTCCGCTCCAGCCATTAACATGAGCCCATTCTCCCCAATTAAGGTGCCACCAACCTCCTGTGGGCATAGAGTCTCAGGGTCGATTTTGCATTGGGCCTAAAACAGCTTAAAATGTATTTTTCAAGGTAGTCCTTCTTCCCTTAATGGAAAAAGTAAACTATATGAGAGATGCTCCTTGCCTCCATGGCCCTCAAGTTCTCTATAAGCTGGATGGGGTTGGATGTTCCCAGCAGCACTGAGCTCACTCCTTCATTTCTCAGACACCAGGCTGCAGAGAGAGAGAAGGGGAGGTAACAGGGTTGAGTTCATTAGGGCATGCAACGGAAAACATTTTGCAATGGAAAAAGAAAATGTACGTTTGTTATTGGACAAGTCCCTTATGGAGGTAGTCCCTCCATTACTCATAAAGGGTCATCTTCCACATCCAGCATGGTTATTTGTCTATTTTTTGGGGTACCTTTATTTTACCAGGTTAGTCTCATTGAGATGAACAATCTCTTTTACAATACCTGGCCAAAATAGCAGCACACAAAGTTGCAGACACATTTATAACATAAAACACAAAGCACTACAGTTTAAAAAAATATACATTTACACATTGAACAGCAGGATGGTTTGGGAAAGTGTGGTGCAACTAGGGTTCAGAACATTGACAGCCCCCCCCATTTCATTTGGCATCATAGTGTGTAACCCTTCTTTAAAATAAATTATAGGGACGAGCTCCTGTAATTTCACCTCCCTTTGAAGCTCGTTCCATGCGTGTGATTGGGCTCCCGAGTGGCGCAGTGGTCTAAGGCACTGCATCTTAGTGCTAGAGGTATTGCTACAGACCCTGGTTTGATTCCAGGCTGTATCACAACTGGCCATGATTGGGAGTCCAATTGGGCGGTGCACAATTGGTCCAGCATTGTTTGGCTGGGGTAGGCCGTCATTGTAAACAAGAATTTGATCCTAACTGACTTGCCCAGTTAAATAAAAATACAAAATTAAGTAAGGGGCAGAGAACTGGAAAGCTTTTTTCTGTACGGGCCTTAGGCACAATCAAGTGAACGCAGGCGATAGTTTTAATTTGTCTGCTGAACAATGTAGTTACACAAGTAAAATGGGAGCCGTCTCAATATGGCCTTCTAAATAAAACCTACCAATGATTTAATCTCCGAAGAGCTAAGGAAGACCAGCCCACTCTCATGTAAAGGTTACAGTGATGTGTGAGGGCTTTGGTACACAGTTTCCAGCATATGTAATGATGCCACAGGGGCATACATGTACAATATATCACCAAAATCAATTACAGGCACGAAAGAAGTGGAAACAAGCCACTTTCTCACTTTAAAAAAAGCCTGGATTTATTACTAAAATAAAAATGCAATTTGAGCCTAAGCTTTTCGTGAAAACCATCAACTTTGTCTTTTCAGCATTTGTGTTACTGATATCTTACCGATAGCTAATTGTGGCAGAGTGCAGCCCAGCTTTTCAGAGATGGTAGTGAGCTCCTTCAGCTTGGCCTGTTGTTTCCTCCCTTCTTCGCTCACTATCTTCTCCTTTAACCAGGCGTACGGCTGGAAGAGAGGAAGAAGACCAGTCTTAGACACCACCTGAGGACCAAGCTGACATTCATAAATCCCCTCAGATGTTGTTGGGACAAGCAGATACGAGCAGTACCTTCATGGAGGCCCTGGAGCATTCTGGGATGCCATTCTCATACTTCCCAGTGATGATTCCACAGGCTAGAGGTGACCAGGAGACCACACCCACACCTGCAATGGTACATGGGAGTTAGGTCACATGACAGGCAGGGTAATCATCAGATTATCATGGTACTGAAGGACAAAAGTACTGGTATCAAGAGTTTACCTTTTGCAGTTTGGAATATTGACTCAGCTCGACATTAGACCACTTTTGACAAACTTTGAATTTTGGGGTGAACTACTACTACTGCACAGTCTGTTACCAGTCTGATCCTGGTTGTGCATTTCAAGGGTGTTTTATAGGACACTTGAATGCAGTCCCAAAGTGTGACAAATCTAAAATGTAGTGAGTTAGTGAGATGGTGTTACTATGACACCTGCCTATCTTATGGTAGAGCTCAGGTAGCTGTGTCTCCACCTTGTCCCTCTGGAAGAAGTGGTACTCAGCCTGCTCACACACCGGAGGGATCAGGTTAAACTGCCGCGCAACCGAGTACGCTTCCTGGAAAACATTTGAGAGGAGAAGGAAAGAGGGGAGGGGGACAGAACCAAGGTGAAAACAATGTTGACTGTTCACCTTTTCAATCTTCTCTTGTTAATGTCAGACCAAACTTCCATATCTTCAAAAGTATTGATATTACAAGACAGCGCCTGACCTTTTCAGACTTCATTCACCTTTTCAAACACTATAATGTTTGTTTACTCTCTAATGTCAGACTTCAAAAGCATTTATATCCCAAGCATGCTACAGTGAATTATGTGGACAGATCGTGCAGGTCTTCACACTGCTGAAGGGAATATGAAGTTGACGTATTGGGAAGTTGTGAGAGAATTTGCCTACTTACCATAATCTCCATGGCAGACCATCGTGATGTCCCCCAGTACATGGACATGCCATTGTTGATCAAATGGGTCATCGCCCTCACAATCTCTGCAGAGACAAAAGCATTAAAAACCTGCTAGCTACGGGAGGGTTACGGGAGGGACACAGGAGGGATATGGGAGGGACAGAGGGGGTGTAGGTGTAGGTTGCTGTTTCCCACATTCTGGAAGAAGGGAGTCAAGAGAGTTTAGCAAAAATAAGGGGAAATAATGTTTTAAAGAAACATTCCACTCAAAATACAACCTTATATGATTGGTCCATTCATTTGTACATGGAAGGTTGTGTTTTGAGTGGAACGTCCCTTCTCACAGATGAAACCTGATATGATGAAGATACTCTAACTTGTAGGAGTAGTTCTGAGACATTAGAGGGCGCCTCAGCTCCTTCTTTTACAACCTCAAAAAGATCATTTCTCATTAGCTAGAATCTTTCATTGGTGAAACTGAAACTGACATGTCAGTTTGGGATATTAGAACAACAAAGAAGTTACCGCAAATAACAAACCCATTTAGATTTAATTATTTTTTATTTAACTAGGAAAGTCAGTTAAGAACAAATTCTTATTTAAAATGACAGCCCACCCCCCCAGGCCAAACCCTAACTGGGACGACGCTGGACCAATTGTGCGCCGCCCTATGGGACTCCCAATCACGGCCGGTTGTGATACAACCTGGAATCAAACCAGGGTCTGTAGTGATGCCTCTAGCACTGAGATGCAGTGCCTTAGATCGCTGCGCCACTTTAGTCATCTTTTTGCTTTCTCACAGACATTCCGAATGAAGGGACCATTTCAATTCCATCTGCATGTCTGTATTGCCGCCGAGCTCCACCACCACAGCTGAGTACATCAATTAATCCATTCAGTTCAGTCTCATTGAATAATAATCGCCAAACAACCGGCTCAAAAGGCTCGAGTCAGAAGCCATTTGAAAGCAGCCTGCTGCTAAAGGGGCGAGTTAAAAAACATTACAAACAAAAGGAAACCGGTGAAAGGATTCGTACCATTGAGCAAGAAGCCCAGAATATATCCTCCATCCTCCTATGGCCAGTGCAGGACAAGATTTCATATGAGATATTGTTTGCTGAGGAAATATTAATCCAAACGCCAAATGCCGCAGTGCCAGACTGAAAAGACCCAGTCAGCTGAGAGAGAGAGAGATGACAGATGATGGAGCAGAAGTCTCTCGTAGTGGACCTTTGTCGGTTCTGTTTGTGCCTCAGGGTATAGAGTGGTACTGCAGGGTCATGGTGGTGTGGAGATACACAAGACAGCTGATATTTATTAATGGGAGTAGAGTAAGTAATGCAAGGATACAAGGTGTCTAACCAAGAGATACCGGAATCTCTGGAACATGTGATTCAATACCATGTACTTAATATGTCCCGCAAGGGGCAATTATGCTTGGCAAGCAGTGCAATTTGGTAGCTATACAATAACGTACATCTCTCTCTTTCTTTCTCTTTTAATCCACCCTCTGCCCTTCTCTACCGCTCTCCTTTTATCCGTCTTTCTTTCTTTCTCTAACCAAAACAAGAACACATTGGCATGACGATAACACAGTACAACCCAACAGGCCTATATTGAAGAAAAGGAAATCACACAGAGTTTGGATGATAAAATGATACCCTTATAGACCTGTAGTCTAATCAACAAATTCAATTGCAACAGGATGCTGAAGGATAAAATGTAAAACAGGGAGATTAATGAAGTTGAAAGCGAGATGAACCTAGATCAGAGTGGGATTAAAAAAAAGAGTGATTCCCTTTCATGAGCAGCTCATTCTGCGAGCCTACATACAGCGGAGAGAGCCAGAGTGTGTGGGTGAAACAGGTGGGAGGTGGAGAGGAGAAAATGCCAGGCGTGAACAACAATACATCTGTTCTGAGAGGGAACGAGAGAGAGAGAGAGGGGGAGGAAAAGAGAGAAAGATAGAAAGACTGAAAGAGATGGAGAGATTGCTGGGTGTTGGTCATCAAATTCTATGAATTCTTAGCCAATGGTTCACCTGAGCTTCTAAGGTAACGGTAGATGATCAATGCCTATACCCATAGCAACAGAGTAGCCTGATGTACACTCACAAAACAGCACTTCATATGCCCTCTTTCACAACAGTGCCCTCTTCAGTGGCCTGCCCTCAGGCTCAAAAGTTCCAGCAAGTCATTACTTTCCAACCCCAGGGCTGGCTGAGGTATATCTCATGTCGAAGGATTGCTTGCTGTGTACACGGTGGGCAGAGGGCAGACAAATATTGGTATTTAGCAAAAACAGAAGGATGAGTGGGTTTGAGGTGTGTGTATTTAATTTGTTTGTTTGTCTCTGTGTGTGAATCTGTGTGTGTTTGAGCATGTGTGTGTGTTTGCGTGTGTGTGTGTGTTTGCCTGTGCCTGTATGTGTGAGTTTGCTTGCTTGTTTGCTGACTAACACCCCACTAATAAACACTGTGCTGTGTTTATGTCACGTTGTATAAGGATTGGAAACAGGCGCAGGAATGCCAATTTTTTTAAATTTTATTTCACTACCCAAAATAGCATGCGCCATGAACATGACGGGGACGAAGCCCCAAAACAAACACACATTATATATATAAAACACAGGGCTGTAACCCAAACAAAGAGCGAGATGTAAACCTCTAATAAATACACGGGACGAGACCCGTAACAACACTACACGGGACGAGACCCGTAACAACACTACACGGGACGAGACCCGTAACAACAATACACGGGACGAGACCCGTAACAACACTACACGGGACGAGACCCGTAACAACACTACACGGGACGAGACCCGTAACAACACTACACGGGACGAGACCCGTAACAACACTACACGGGACGAGACCCGTAACAACACTACACGGGACGAGACCCGTAACAACACTACACGGGACGAGACCCGTAACAACACTACACGGGACGAGACCCGTAACAACACTACACGGGACGAGACCCGTAACAACACTACACGGGACGAGACCCGTAACAACACTACACGGGACGAGACCCGTAACACTACACGGGACGAGACCCGTAACAACACTACACGGGACGAGACCCGTAACAACACTACACGGGACGAGACCCGTAACACTACACGGGACGAGACCCGTAACAACACTACACGGGACGAGACCCGTAACAACAATACATGGGACGAGACTCGTAACAACACTACACGGGACGAGACCCGTAACAACACTACACGGGACGAGACCCGTAACAACACTACACGGGACGAGACCCGTAACAACACTACACGGGACGAGACCCGTAACAACAATACACGGGACGAGACCCGTAACAACACTACACGGGACGAGACCCGTAATAACAATACACGGGACGAGACCCGTAATAACAATACATGGGACGAGACCCGTAATAACAATACACGGGACGAGACCCGTAATAACAATACACGGGACGAGACCCGTAACAACACTACACGGGACGAGACCCGTAACAACAATACACGGGACGAGACCCGTAATAACAATACACGGGACGAGACCCGTAATAACAATACACGTGACGAGACCCGTAATAACAATACACGGGACGAGACCCGTAATAACACTACACGGGACGAGACCCGTAATAACAAGTGCACACTAACACGCAAGCCGATACAACAGAGCACAGGTACTCACAAGACCAACGGACATGGAACAATAATCAACAAGGACAATGGGGAACAGAGGGCACATATATACACATACTAATCAGGGGAAATGGGAACCAGGTGTGCCTAATGAGCGAAGACAGTCCGGGGTTGGTGGTAATGATCCAGTTCAGTGACGCCTAGAAGGGAATGAGCAGCAGTGCCGGGGGAATCTGTGACAGTTTAAGCCTTATCCTTCCACGCAGGTGTTTGTGAACAGAGTGAGACGCCTGTCCTTGAGATTCCTACTGCAGTAGGCCATCACAATAAAGCTGGGGTGAGACAGGGACTGAGGCATCTATCCTGCCTGGCTGCTTCTGTGGCTTATAGGATGACAAACCAAGGACAGACACTCACCTCACTCCAGGCACTTGTGGACACATTTGTCTCTCTTTCTTTCTCTTGGAATCCACCCTCTACCCTTCTTTCTACCTCTTTCTTTATTTCTGTCTTTCTTTCTTTCTATCTATCTCAACCTCTCATCTCTCTCTCTGAATGACTAAGCCAGGGCAGACAGATACAGGAATATAGATACAGAGGCTCCATACAGAGTGTTGTGAATTAATTGGATATGTTTAGAGGACTGAAAATATGGTTTTATTTGTGCTGCTGAGGGAGGGATGGAGGGAGGGAGGGTGGGTGGGTGGGTGGGTGGAAAAAGAGGGATAGATGGATGGATAAAAACCCTGTTTATGCTTCTTTTGATGAGTCAACCTGTCCGCCTGTCAACCTGTTAACCTATATGCCTGTCAACCTGTCTGCCTGTCAACCTGTTAACCTATCTGCCTGTCAACCTGTCTGCCTGTCAACATGTTAACCTGTCTCCCTGTCAATCTATCTGCCTGTCAACCTATCTGCCTGTCAGCCTGTCTGACAGTCAGCCTGTCTGCCTGTCAACTTGTTAACCTATCTGCCTGTCAACCTGTCTGACTGTCAACTTGTCAACCTGTTAACCTGTCTGCCTGTCAACCTGTTAACCTATCTCCCTGTCAACCTATCTGCCTGTCAACCTGTCTGACTGTCTTTTCATCTTTATCTGTTTGTGTTTCCATTTGTGGCCCTGTTAATATTGTGTTAATACTGTCTTAAACTCATAGGTGCAAGAAGAGAGATCCGTGGAAACACATATAGTTGATCTCTTACTAGACCACCAGTTCCATAGTGATACATACTACAGGAGTAGCGTACTGTGCAGGAGGCTGTTGCTATCCTCATGATGAAGGCTGTGATGCTGAAACACACTGGTTTTAAATAACAACAAAGCATTTTCTATTCGTCTTCCAACAGTAGCTGAATATTTCTCCCACGTCTGATCTATCACTGCAGACTTCTTTGTCCAGTCCAGTTCTTCATCATTCACAATGTATCACTCGGACCATGCTATTGGCAGTGTTTGGTATTAATGACATGTGTTGCCCTTTGACTCCGCTCTGCGTACTGTAGATGTATATATCTCTATATATATGTATATGTATGTAGATGTATATGTATGTATGTATATTTATGTAGATGTATATATCTCTATATATATGTAGATGTAGATGTATGTATATATATTTATGTAGATGTATATATCTCTATATATATGTAGATGTAGATGTATGTATATATATTTATGTAGATGTATATATATGTAGATGTATATGTATATATATATATATATATATATATATATATATGTAGATGTATATGAATATATATGTAGATGTATATATATGTAGATGTATATATATGTAGATGTAGATGTACATGTATATATATATATATGTGTAGATGTATATGTATATATATGTATATATATATATATATATATATGTATGTAGATGTATATATATGTAGATGTATATGTATATATATGTAGATGTAGATGTATATATAGATGTATATATATATATGTATATATATGTATATGTATATATATATGTATATGTAGATGTATATATATGTAGATGTATATGTATGTAGATGTATACAGTATGTATATATATGCCAGCAGCATACCACCCTGCATACCACTGCTGGCTTGCTTCTGAAGCTAAGCAGGGTTGGTCCTGGTCAGTCCCTGGATGGGAGACCAGGTGCTGCTGGAAGTGGTGTTGGAGGGCCAGTAGGAGGCACTCTTTCCTCTGGTCTAAACAAAGATCCCAATTCCCCAGGGCAGTGATTGGGGACACTGCTCTGTGTAGGGTGCCGTCTTTCGGATGGGACGTTAAACGGGTGTCCTGACTCTCTGAGGTCATTAAAGATCCCATGGCACTTATCGTAAGAGTAGGGGTGTTAACCCCGGTGTCCTGGCTAAATTCCCAATCTGGCCCTCAACCATCACGGTCACCTAATACTCCCCAGTTTACAATTGGCTCATTCATCCCCCTCCTCTCCCCTGTAACTATTCCCCAGGTCGTTGCTGCAAATGAGAATGTGTTCTCAGTCAACTTACCTGGTAAAATAACGGTAAAAAATAAAAATATGTATGTAGATGTATATATATATGTCTATGTATATATATGTGTATAAATATATATATGTATGTAGATGTATATATATGTGGATGTATATATATGTGGATGTATATATATATATATATATATATATATGTGGATGTATATGTGGATGTATATATATGTATATGTGGATGTATATATATATATATATATATATGTTATATGGAAGAGAAGAATAGAAGAGTGAAAGAAAGGAGGAGAATGATAGTAACAAAGATATATTTTTTACAAATGACCTCACTTAGCCAACCCCCAGTGGGACGTGAGTAGTCACACACACACACATAAATACAATCACAATAAAAAATAAATAGATTCACTCAAAAGAAATCTGCACATTCACCCCATAATAATATCATCCATGGGGATTTCATTAGGCACACAGAAATCTCTCACAATCTCATATAATTATTCGCTGCTAACAACAATTTGAGCCTCCTGTACTATATATAGAATGAAGCTCTTGACGTTTAAAGCTCAGAAGAACCCCCACTAATATTGACCAATCTACAGGAAGCCTGAGGGTTATCTCCTAAAATGAATTAAGAGTCATGTTAACCTGTTTCATGTGTTGGGATGGGAGGCCAGTGTGTAGGTAGTGGGTTAACCTGTTTCATGTGTTGGGAGGGGAGGCCAGTGTGTAGGTAGTGGGTTAACCTGTTTCACGTGTTGGGATGGGAGGCCAGTGTGTAAATAGTGGGTTAACCTTTTTCATGTGTTGGGAGGGGAGGTCAGTGTGTAGGTAGTGGGTTAACCTGTTTCATGTGTTGGGAGGGGAGGTCAGTGTGTAGGTAGTGGGTTAACCTGTTTCATGTGTTGGGAGGGGAGGCCAGTGTGTAGATAGTGGCTTAACCTTTCATGTGTTGGGATGGGAGGCCAGTGTGTAAATAGTGGCTTAATCTTTCATGTGTTGGGAGGGGAGGCCAGTGTGTAAATAGTGGGTTAACCTGTTTCATGTGATTTAATCGTGTGGATTTTATGGGTGAATCACCTTGTTTTGCTTCAACAGCTGATTAAGGAGACAGATCTTCTATATGATGATTGATGACAGCAACTTACTTTAATGTAGTGATGAATATCACATGATGTACAACCATGATACATGTAGTGATTCAGTCACTGTGTTAGCACTGGAAGGCAGTGATACTCTAGTGATTCAGTCACTGTGTTAGTACTGGAAGGCAGTGATACTCTAGTGATTCAGTCACTGTGTTAGCACTGGAAGGCAGTGATACTGTAGTGATTCAGTCACTGTGTTAGTACTGGAAGGCAGTGATACTGTAGTGATTCAGTCACTGTGTTAGTACTGGAAGGCAGTGATAATCTAGTGATTCAGTCACTGTGTTAGCACTGGAAGGCAGTGATACTCTAGTGATTCAGTCACTGTGTTAGCACTGGAAGGCAGTGATACTCTAGTGATTCAGTCACTGTGTTAGTACTGGAAGGCAGTGATAATCTAGTGATTCAGTCACTGTGTTAGCACTGGAAGGCAGTGATACTCTAGTGATTCAGTCACTGTGTTAGTACTGGAAGGCAGTGATACTGTAGTGATTCAGTCACTGTGTTAGTACTGGAAGGCAGTGATAATCTAGTGATTCAGTCACTGTGTTAGTACTGGAAGGCAGTGATACTGTAGTGATTCAGTCACTGTGTTAGTACTGGAAGGCAGTGATACTCTAGTGATTCAGTCACTGTGTTAGTACTGGAAGGCCTTGATAATCTAGTGATTCAGTCACTGTGTTAGCACTGGAAGGCCTTGATAATCTAGTGATTCAGTCACTGTGTTAGCACTGGAAGGCAGTGATACTCTAGTGATTCAGTCACTGTGTTAGCACTGGAAGGCAGTGATAAGAATGCCTATGGTATCACAGCTGGGTGTGTGTGAGAGAAAGTATGTCTGGGCGTCTGTCTGTCTGTCCTCCCACCGCCCTGCCCACCTATCCGTCCATGTATGTCTCTCAATCAGCCAATCAGTCAATCTATGAGTATTGTATCTGGTACGGTATGGGTACATCTGAAGAGACAGCATTGTCTGGTGTTGGCTGTAGGGCAAAGACAGTCTAGCGATCTTTCTTAGAACATTTCTGCCGTAGGGCCCGTCTCACAATCATCAGCGACTCTGGGTGACAGGCTCATGCTGTGTACTGTAGGTTTGACAGATTGGTCTGGCCCCCTGGTGGCTTGTTTGGGGCTGAGGGAGAGAGAAGGATCAGAGCTTAGACAGAACAGTAGGTTCTGTCTATCCACTCCAAGAAAGAGAAGGGGGTTATAGAGAGATGTAGTCAATGTGGAATCCTTAGCTAGTTAGCTGTGTGATCCACTCTGTTACAGAGAGAGAAAGAGAGAGAGAGAGTGTGTAGGGGGGAGATGCTGTGTGTACATGCCTGTGTGAGTGTGTTCATTTGTGTTTGTTTGCTTGTATGTTTGTGCATGTGAATGTCTCTGTGTGTGTGTGTGTGTGTGTGTGTGTGTGTGTGTGTGTGTGTGTGTGTGTGTGTGTGTGTGTGTGTGTGTGTGTGTGTGTGTGTGTGTGTGTGTGTGTGTGTGTGTGTGTGTGTGTGTGTGTGTGTGTGTGTGTGTGCAAGCAAAACAAAATTAGTGCCAAAGTAAACCAACCACAATACCATCAATCACTCCCCTCCCTGCCAGTCTCAGACCCCACTCCCCTCCCTGCCAGTCTCAGACCCCACTCCCATCTCTGCCAGTCTCAGCCCCCACTCCATCTCTGCCAGTCTCAGACCCCACTCCATTCCTGCCAGTCTCAGCCCCCACTCCATCCCTGCCAGTCTCAGCCCCCACTCCATCCCTGCCAGTCTCAGCCCCCACTCCATCCCTGCCAGTCTCAGCCCCCACTCCATCCCTGCCAGTCTCAGCCCCCACTCCATCCCTGCCAGTCTCAGCCCCCACTCCATTCCTGCCAGTCTCAGCCCCCACTCCATCCCTGCCAGTCTCAGACCCCACTCCATCCCTGCCAGTCTCAGACCCCACTCCATCCCTGCCAGTCTCAGCCCCTACTCCATCCCTGCCAGTCTCAGACCCCACTCCATCCCTGCCAGTCTCAGCCCCCACTCCATTCCTGCCAGTCTCAGACCCCACTCCATCCCTGCCAGTCTCAGCCCCCACTCCATCCCTGCCAGTCTCAGACCCCACTCCATCTCTGCCAGTCTCAGCCCCCACTCCATTCCTGCCAGTCTCAGCCCCCACTCCATCTCTGCCAGTCTCAGCCCCCACTCCATCCCTGCCAGTCTCAGACCCCACTCCATCTCTGCCAGTCTCAGCCCCCACTCCATCCCTGCCAGTCTCAGACCCCACTCCATCCCTGCCAGTCTCAGCCCCCACTCCATTCCTGCCAGTCTCAGCCCCCACTCCATCCCTGCCAGTCTCAGACCCCACTCCCATACCTGCCAGTCTCAGACCCCACTCCATCTCTGCCAGTCTCAGACCCCACTCCATCTCTGCCAGTCTCAGACCCCACTCCATCTCTGCCAGGTCACTCACCCTCCATGGGAGTGTTGCTGTCGGGCCGGTTTGCAAACACAACATCTACGTACTCCAGCTGCATCCTCTGTAGGGAGCTCCTCAGACCTGGGGACAGAGAGAGGGAGAGAGAGGAGGGTGGGTGGAGAGAGGGAGAGGGAGGAGGGTGGGTGGAAAGAGGGAGAGAGGGGGAGAGAGAGGGAGGAGGGAGGAGGGTGGGTGGAAAGAGGGAGAGGGAGAGGGAGGAGGGGAGAGAGGGGGAGAGAGGGGGAGTGTGGTGGGGAGAGAGGGGGAGTGTGGTGGGGAGAAAGGGGGAGAGAGGGGGAGTGAGGGGGGAGTGTGGTGGGGAGAGAGGGGGAGTGTGGTGGGGAGAAAGGGGGAGAGAGGGGGAGTGAGGGGGAGTGTGGTGGGGAGAGAGGGGGAGTGTGGTGGGGAGAAAGGGGGAGAGAGGGGGAGTGAGGGGGAGTGTGGTGGGGAGAGAGGGGGAGTGTGGTGGGGAGAAAGGGGGAGAGAGGGGGAGTGTGGTGGGGAGAGAGGGGGAGTGTGGTGGGGAGAGAGGGGGAGTGTGGTGGGGAGAGAGGGGGAGTGTGGTGGGGAGAAAGGGGGAGAAAGGGGGAGAGAGGGGGAGTGAGAGAAAGAAGGAAGTGGACACATGTTAGAAACCTGCGGTTACAGAAAACCACAAGCCCCGGAGAAAGTGAGAGAAGGTTCGGAGACCTTTCCCCCTCTGTCGCTATCATCCAGTCAGATAAAAGCGTCAATCAGCAGTTGAAACAATAACAAAACGACTCCCCACAGAAAAAGCTGAGGGATGGGGCTGAAGAAATGTAACCACAAAGCTATGGATTCAATGACCATCCATGATATATATATTTTTTGAGGCTATATAGTATGTTTACATTTACTTTGTTTACAAACATTGTATTTAAATAAGCTTGAGGTACGACAGTTAAACTAAGCTCATGAGGCATTTATAAGTTATATCTTCAAGATTCAATATCATTACTTTATAAATCCAAAATGTATGTAGCAACTGCAGATTGTCCTTTTAAAGTTTTTCTGTTTGAATACTGAGAGGAGAAAGGGATGAGGGGGTAGAGGGATGAGGGGGAGATATGAATGAGGTATTGTGAAACAGTATGTCAGCTCAGCTCCATTCATAAACACTGACAGAGGAGAGGAAACCGGGATGAAAGGATGGAGAGGAGGAGAGGAAGAGAGGAGACCGGGATGAAAGGATAGAGAGGAGGAGAGGAAGAGAGGAGACCGGGATGAAAGGATGGAGAGGAGGAGAGGAAGAGAGGAGACCGGGATGAAAGGATGGAGAGGATGAGAGGAAGAGAGGAAACCGGGATGAAAGGATGGAGAGGAGGAGAGGAAGAGAGGAGACCGAGATGAAAGGATGGAGAGGAGGAGAGGAAGAGAGGAAACCGGGATGAAAGGATGGAGAGGAAGAGAGGAGACCGAGATGAAAGGATGGAGAGGAGGAGAGGAAGAGAGGAGACCGAGATGAAAGGATGGAGAGGAGAGGAAGAGAGGAGACCGAGATGAAAGGATGGAGAGGAGGAGAGGAAGAGAGGAGACCGAGATGAAAGGATAGAGAGGAGGAGAGGAAGAGAGGAGACCGAGATGAAAGGATGGAGAGGAGGAGAGGAAGAGAGGAGACCGAGATGAAAGGATGGAGAGGAGGAGAGGAAGAGAGGAGACCGAGATGAAAGGATGGAGAGAGGAGAGGAAGAGAGGAGACAGAGATCAAAGGATGGAGAGGAGAGGAAGAGAGGAGACCGAGATGAAAGGATGGAGAGGAGGAGAGGAAGAGAGACCGAGATGAAAGGATAGAGAGGAGGAGAGGAAGAGAGGAGACCGAGATGAAAGGATGGAGAGAGAGAAAGAAAGGAGACCGAGATGAAAGGATGGAGAGGAGAGGATGGAAGAGAGGAGACCGAGATGAAAGTATGGAGAGGAGGAGAGGAAGAGAGGAGACAGAGATGAAAGGATGGAGAGGAGAGGAAGAGAGGAGACCGAGATGAAAGGATGGAGAGGAGGAGACCGAGATGAAAGGATGGAGAGGAGAGGATGGAAGACAAGAAAGACAAAGGGAGGAGGTATAGGTGTCCCTAAGTGTGTACATCTGTGTGTTCGTAAGAGTGTTTATGTGTATATATTTGTGTGTGTGTGTGTGTGTGTACACCTAAGTGTGTGTGAGATTAGTTAAAGTCTTCAGAGTTAATCCCAGGGAGTCGTTCTCTCCCCTGTCACCATCCACACATCTTAATCCCTGTCCTGTCATCTCCAGCCTGGTAATCCCAAGAACACCTACTACACACACACACATGCACGCACGTACGCCTAATCTGAGCCAGCTCTGCTCTGTGCTGCCATGACTTGCACATTTCTCTGTCTCCTTTGTCTCAGCGATTAGCCACTTTTAAGGCTCTGAAGTGACACACACACACACACACACACACACACACACACACACACACACACACACACACACACACACACACACACACACACACACACACACACATGACTTGCACTTTTCTCCGTCTCACTGATCAGGCGAGGAAGTGGGTGGTTGGAGAGGGGATAGAAGGAGAATAAATAAAAGGCATCCTATTGGTGGATAAAGGAGGAAAACAACTATGTCCTGTTTAAAACCTTGACAACAATACTGTCTCACTCTCAGAGCCTGTCAATCACTCTACTCTTGTCAAGAACTCCATCAATTAGTAAACAAAAATGTAAAATGACTTTTTAAAATTAGGATTCAGTCCTCTGTCAATCAATACATACAGTAAAACCACCAACAAACAACCACATCAACCAATGCCGTTCTAAAATGCCCCTGTCTGTCTGTCTGTCTGTCTGTCTGTCTGTCTGTCTGTCTGTCTGTCTGTCTGTCTGTCTGTCTCTGTGTCTCTCTCTCTCTCTCTCTGTCGCTCTCCCTCCCTCTCCCCCTCTCCCCCTCTCCCTCCCTCTCTCCCTCTCTCCCTCCCTCCCTCCCTCCCTATCTCCCTCTCTCCCTCTCTTCCTCTCTTCCTCTCTCTCTCTCTTTCCCTCCCCCTCTCTTTGTAAACATATTACTCTGTTCTTCCTTGGGGGGGAAGTTAGAAGCTGACATGAATGTTAATACTATATGAGAGTGCTGAGTCACTGCAGGAGAGGTGCAGGCATTGTGCCGTGGACAGGACGCTGTTGGGCTGGATCAGAGAATTGAATTGGGGTAGCGTGTGTATATACACAGTGTCTGGGTGTCAGGGTGAGTTTGTATAATCCCAGAAAAATACTAAAATAGGAGACTGGAGGAACTGAGAGGGTAAATAGGAGAGGTAAGGAGAGGACAGGAGATGAGAGGATAAGACAGAGGGGAGGAGAGAGAAGGAGAAGAGAGGAGAGGAAATTAAAGGAAAGGAAAGGAGAGGAAGGGATGGCTTGGAGAGGAGAGGAGAGAACATGACACAAAGATATGGATACAGGGGTCCAGAGGGACTTCCAGATTTTGCTCGCCTGAAGTAGAGTATCTCATGATAAGCTGTAGACCACACTATTTGCCAAGAGAGTTTTCATATATTTTTTTCGTGGCTGTTTATTTACCACCACAGAAGGACTCTGGCACTAAGACCGCACCGAGTCAGCTGTATAAGGAAATAAGCAAAAAGGAAACCATCCCTGCTAGTCTCAGACCCCACTCCATCCCTGCCAGTCTCAGACCCCACTCCATCCCTGCCAGTCTCAGACCCCGCTCCATCTCTGCCAGTCTCAGACCCCACTCCATCCCTGCCAGTCTCAGACCCCACTCCATCTCTGCCAGTCTCAGACCCCACTCCCATCCCTGTCAGTCTCAGACCCCACTCCATCTCTGCCAGTCTCAGACCCCGCTCCATCTCTGCCAGTCTCAGACCCCACTCCATCCCTGCCAGTCTCAGACCCCACTCCATCTCTGCCAGTCTCAGACCCCGCTCCCATCCCTGCTAGTCTCAGACCCCACTCCATCCCTGCCAGTCTCAGACCCCACTCCATCCCTGCCAGTCTCAGACCCCACTCCATCTCTGCCAGTCTCAGACCCCACTCCCATCCCTGTCAGTCTCAGACCCCACTCCATCTCTGCCAGTCTCAGACCCCGCTCCATCTCTGCCAGTCTCAGACCCCACTCCATCCCTGCCAGTCTCAGACCCCACTCCATCTCTGCCAGTCTCAGACCCCACTCCCATCCCTGCCAGTCTCAGACCCCACTCCATCTCTGCCAGTCTCAGACCCCGCTCCATCTCTGCCAGTCTCAGACCCCACTCCATCTCTGCCAGTCTCAGACCCCACTCCCATCCCTGCCAGTCTCAGACTCCACTCCATCCCTGCCAGTCTCAGACCCCACTCCATCTCTGCCAGTTTCAGACCCCACTCCATCTCTGCCAGTCTCAGACCCCGCTCCCATCCCTGCTAGTCTCAGACCCCACTCCATCTCCCCCCCATAATTATATTCTCCTGATTCCCGCTTACAAGCAAAAATTAAATCAGGAAGCACCAGTGACTCGGTCTACAAAAAAGTGGTCAGATGAAGCAGATGCTAAACTACAGGACTGTTTTGCTAGCACAGACTGGAAGATTTTCCCGGATTCTTCCGATGGCATTGAGGAGTACACCACATCAGTCACTGGCTTCATCAATAAGTGCATCGATGACATCGTCCCCACAGTGACTGTACTTACATACCCCAACCAGAAGCCATGGATTACAGGCAACCTCATGCCGCTTTCAAGGAGCGGGACTCTAACCCGGAAGCTCTAACCCGGAAGCCCTCAGACGAACCATCAAACAGGCAAAGCGCCAAAGCATCAATTGGCAAAGCGCCAATACAGGACTAAGATTGAATCGTACTACACCGGCTCCGATGCTCGTCGGATGTGGCAGGGCCTGCACACTATTACAGACTACAAAGGGAAGCACAGCCGTGAGCTGCCCAGTGACACGAGCCTATCAGACGAGCTAAATCACTTCTATGCTCGCTTCGAGGCAAGCAACACTGAGGCATGCATGAGAGCATCAGCTGTTCTGGATGACTGTGTGATCACGCTCTCCATAGACGAGGTGAGTAAGACATTTAAACAGGTCAACATTCACAAGGCCACTGGGCCAGACGCATTACCAGGACGTGTGCTCCGGGCATGTGCTGACCCTGATTGAGTCTGTTATACCAACATGCTTCAAGCAGACCACCATAGTCCCTGTGCCCAAGAGCACTAAGGTAACCTGCCTAAATGTCTACAGACCCGTAGCACTCACTTCCATAGCCATGAAGTGCTTTGAAAGGCTGGTAATGGCTCACATTAACACCATTATCCCAGAAACCCTAGACCCACTCCAATTTGCATACAGCTCAAACAGATCCACAGATAATGCAATCTCTATTGCACTCCACACAGCTCTTTCCCACATGGACAAAAGGAACACCTATGTGAGAATGCTATTGATTGACGACAGCTCAGCGTTCAACACCATAGTGCCCTCAAAGCTCATCACTAGGCTAAGGATCCTGGGACTAAACACCCTCTGCAACAGGATCCTGGACTTCCTGACGGGCTGCCCACAGGTGGTGAGGGTAGGTAGCAACACATCTGCCATGCTGATCCTAAACACTGGAGCCCCTCAGGGGTGCATGCTCAGTCCCCTCCTGTACTCCTTGTTCACCCACGACTGCATGGCCAGGCACGACTCCAAACCATCATTAAGTTTGCAGACGACACAACAGTGGTAGGCCTGATCACTGACAACGATGAGACCGCCTATAGGGAGGAAGTCAGAGACCTGGCCAGGTGGTGCCAGAATAACAACCTATCCCTCAACGTAATCAAGAAAAAGGAGATGATTGTGGACTACAGGAAAAGGAGGAGCGAGCACGTCCCCATTCTCATCGACGGGGCTGTAGTGGAGCAGGTTGAGAGCTTCAAGTTCCTTGGTGTCCACATCACCAACCAACTAGAAAGGTCCAAACACACCAAGCCAGTCATGAAGAAGGCACGACAAAACCCATTCCCCCTCAGGAGAAATTATTTGGCATGGGTCCTCAGATCCTCAAAAGGTTCTACAGCTGCAACATCGAGAGCATCCTGACTGGTTGCATCACTGCCTGGTACGGCAACTGCCCGGCCTCCGACCGCAAGGCACTACAGAGGGTAGTGCGTACGGCCCAGTACATCACTGGGGCCAAGCTTCCTGCCATCCAGGACCTCTATACTAGGCATGTCAGAGGAAGGCCCTAAAAATTGTCAAAGACCCCAGACACCCCAGTCAAAGACTGTTCTCTCTACTACCGCATGGCAAGCGGTACCAACAGCTTTTACCCCCAAGCCATAAGACTCCTGAACAAGTAATCAAATGGCTACCCGGACTATTTGCACCCCCCCGCCAACCCCTCTTTTGCGCTGTTGCTACTCTCTGTTTATCATCTCTGCATAGTCACTTTCACTATACATTCTGTCACGCCCTGATCTGTTTCACCTGCCCTTGTGATTGTCTCCACCTCCTCCAGATGTGGCTTGTTTTCCCCAGTGTATTTATCCCTGTGTTTCCTGTCTCTCTGTGCCAGTTTTGTATGTTGTATGTGCCAGTTTCATCTTGTATGTTTCCAAGTCAACCAGCGGTTTTCCCGTTCTCCTGCTTTTTGCATTCTCCTTTTTCTAGTCCTCCCGGTTTTGACCCTTGCCTGTTTTCTGGACTCTGTCCCCGCCTGCCTGACCATTCTGCCTGCCCTGATCTCGAGCCTGTCTGCCACACTGTACCTCCTGGACTCTGTACCCGCCTGCCTGACCATTCTGCCTGCCCTGATCTCGAGCCTGTCTGCCACACTGTACCACTCTGATCTGGTTTTGACCTTTTGCCTGTCCATGACCATTCTCTTGCCTACCCCTTTTTGGATTATTAATAAATATCAAAGACTCAAACCATCTGCCTCCTGTGTCTGTATCTGGGTCTCGCCTTGTACCTTGATACATTCATGTACATATTACGTCAATTAGCCCGACCAACCGGTGCCCCCGCACATTGGCTACCCGGACTATTTGCATTGTGTCCCGCCACCTCCCAACGGTCAAACCCCACTTTTACGCTGCTGCTCTCTGTTTATCATCTATGCATAGTCACTTTAATTATACCTACATGTACATATTTCCTCAATTAGCCCGACTAACCGGTGCTCCCGCACATTGAGTCTGTACCGGTACCACCTGTATATAGTCTCCACATTGAGTCTGTACCGGTACCACCTGTATATAGCCTCCACATTGAGTCTGTACCGGTACCACCTGTATATAGCCTCCACATTGACTCTGTACCGGTACCACCTGTATATAGCCTCCACATTGAGTCTGTACCGGTACCACCTGTATATAGCCTCCACATTGACTCTGTACCGGTACCACCTGTATATAGCCTCCACATTGACTCTGTACCGGTACCACCTGTATATAGTCTCACTACTGTTATTTTTACTGTCATTTTACAGTTTAATTTTTTTTTGTATGTCTTTACTTATCTATTGTTCACCTAATACCTAGTTTGTACTTAAAAATTGCACTGTTGGTTAGGGCTTGTAAGTAAACATTTCACTGTAAGGTCTACACCTGTTGTATTCGGCGCACGTGACAAATAAACTTTGATTTGACTTTGAGTGCTTATGTCCATGGTCTATCATATTAGAGACTGCTTCCACAAAAACAAACAAACAAACAAAGGCTTTACAAATGAACCAACTCAATCTCCCAGAGACATCCGACCCTGAGCGACATACAGGTACTTCAAAAGAGGAGGTCAAGATCAACGGAGCGCACTGGAGGAAATGAATCACAAGGGAACTGTGGTAGAAAGAGGGGGGAGAACAGGAGGAGGAGAGATGAAAAGGGGGGGGATTATAGAGGTGAACTGGGGCATGGATTTATGTGAAGGACCAGACAGATGGAAGAGGAGGAGAGGAAATCAGACAGTTTACCTTCAATGATGTGCTTCCTGTTGAGTCCTCTCTCGGTTTCGGCTCTGGAAAATAACATATAAGTGAATATACACATCATTGGAGGCTGCTGAGGGGAGGACGGACAATAATAATGTCCAGAACAGAGCATGGAGTGGCATCAAACACCTGTAAACCATGTGTTTGATGTATTTGAGACCATTCCACCTATTCTGCTCCAGCTATTACCACGAGCATGTCCTCCCCAATGAATGTGCCACCAGCCTCCTGTGATAAACACACAGAAAAGTATACACAGGAGAAACTGATTAGATCATTGAACTGGTCCCGCCAGCCAACAAGATGCCTACAAATAGCTGAAAAGACAAGAGACACAAATACAGGAGAATAATCCTGCAGCAACAGGACATGTGGATTATAATTCATTGGTTTTTTTTGCGGTTGATCCATTAAGTATGACATTTGAAAGTGTAAATTACAAACTTTAGAAGCTTTTTTAAAACTCAAATGCACTACAAGTTCTCCTGCAACAGGGTGATCAAATTAAGATCCTACTGTAAATCTGTACAATTTGCTCTGGGAAGCATCAGCAACTACAAAACACATGTTTGCTTCTGTCTATCAGTGTTGCGATCCCTGTAATCTATTGTGGATGTCTGATTCAATGACACACTGTCAGCGCCGGTATCACATCATCTACCATCCCTTTCCCCATAACCATCTTCCCCCTGTCCATCATCTACCCATCCCTTTCCCCATAACCATCTTCCCCCTGTCCATCATCTACCCATCCCTTCTCCCATAACCATCTTCCCCCTGTCCATCATCTACCCATCCCTTCTCCCATAACCATCTTCCCCCTGTCCATCATCTACCCATCCCTTCTCCCATAACCATCTTCCCCCTGTCCATCATCTACCCATCCCTTTCCCCATAACCATCTTCCCCCTGTCCATCATCTACCATCCCTTTCCCCATAACCATCTTCCCCCTGTCCATCATCTACCATCCCTTCCCCCATAACCATCTATCTTGCCCCTGTCGTTCTCTCTTTCTTCTCTCTCTCGTTCCCCATTCGCCTCGCTCTCCCTGTCTCTCGCTCTCCTCCTCTCTCTTTAACACGCTCTTGCCTTCCTTGTCTTTCTTTCCTTCCTTGTCTTTCTTTCTTTCCTTCCCTACTCCTCACTTATCTTTTTATTTATACTCCCCCTTCCCTCTCTCCCCTTTACCCCTTCCCTCTCTCCCCTTGCCCCTCTCCCCCTTCCCTCTCTCCCATTTACCCCTTCCCTCTCTCCCCTTGCCCCTCTCCCCCTTCCCTCTCTCCCCTCTCCCCCTTCCCTCTCTCCCCTCTCCTCATTCCCTCTCCCCTTGCCCCTCTCCCCCTTCCCTCTCTCCCCTCTCCCCTTCCCTCTCTCTCCCCTCTCCACCTTCCCTCTCTCCCCTCTCCCCTCTCCCCTTCCCTCTCTCCCCTCTCCCCCTTCCCTCTCTCTCCCCTCTCCACCTTCCCTCTCTCCCCTCTCCCCCTTCCCTCTCTCCCCTCTCCCCCTTCCCTCTCTCCCCCCTCTCCCCCTTCCCTCTCTCTCCCCTCTCCACCTTCCCTCTCTCTCCCCTCTCCCCCTTCCCTCTCTCCCTCTCCCCCTTCCCTCTCTCCCCTCTCTCCCTCTCTCCCCCTTCCCTTTCTCCCCTCCTCACCCTTCCCTCTCTCCCCTCTCCACCTTCCCTCTCTCCCCTCTCCCCCTTCCCTCTCTCCCTCTCCCCCTTCCCTCTCTCCCTCCCCCCCTTCCCTCTCTCCCCTCTCTCCCTGTCTCCCCCTTCCCTTTCTCCCCTCCTCACCCTTCCCTCTCTCCCCCTTCCCTCTGTGATGTGATGTGGGGGCCAGTCAGCCTGGTTCACAGAGAGCGAGAGAGTTAATTTCTTTGTTTTATTCTCTGCTATGTTATCGGTTCCTCCAGCAGTCAGAGAGAGCCTCGTCGGACCCCTAAAAGACTGCCAGGCTGCTTGTTAATCATGCCTCTCTCTCTCACTCTCTGCATCCCTCCCTCTCTCTCTCTCATTTGCTTTTCTCTCTCACTCTTTTTCTCTCTCTCTCTCCCTCCCGTTTCTCTCCGCCTCTCTCTCCGTCTCTCTCTCCCTCTCCCTTTAATCTGGTCCATAGTGGAGAGGGCTGTGTCACCACAGAACCACTATAATACTTTAAAGATATAGCTGGCTGAGTTTCAAATTATACCGGATCTATACTGTATTTATACCCTACAAGCAGAATTTTGACAATATTACCGTTATATCAACACACTCTTTATACCCTATCTTATACTGCACTATTTTTGACCTGAGTATGTGCGCAAATCTCAGATAACAACCTAATTCATTGTACAGATGCCGTATCCTAATTTGATCACCCTGTTGTTGCTGCAATTTTCCAGACAGAATCCAGAAAGAACTCGGACAGAACTCGGGAAAAACACAGAGACAGAACCCAGACAGAACTCAGACTGAGCACGGACAGAACTCAGACAGAATTCAGACAGAACCCAGACAGAACTCAGACTGAGCACAGACAGAACTCAGACAGTACAGTGTCCATATTACGACAGATTCAGTACAGACATGTCAATGAGGAGGAAGAGACTAACTCAGATCAACAGTACTCAGCTCTGAAACATAACTATTTTTGTAAAACAATGGTGGAGATTAGTCAACACTTTTTCATTGGTATGATGCTCTGAAGGGGAGAATCTCAAATGCATTTCCTTGATGATTTATAGCATCATTTCTCCTCGCCTCCTCTCAAAACCCATTGGCTGAGAAGGTCAGAGGCAAGTGAAGGAGGCAAGTGTAAAGATCCGAGGAGTCAAGGAAATGCTATTGAGATTCTCCCATCGTCTGAGGAGGCAGATACTTACTTTCCACCCCAGTAGAGCTTGGTGGTGATCACCAGACTGGATCTCCTACAGGAAGACAGGCAGACATAAAGATGTACAGACAGACAGACGGACAGAGAAATTAGACGGAGAGAAAGATAAAGATTAGAAAGACATATGGACATTCTTATCCCACTTAGGTATATAATATCACTTAGGGTATATATCATTTAGGTATATAATATCATTTAGGTATATAATATCACTTAGGGTATATAATATGATTTAGGTATATAATATGATTTAGGTATATAATATCACTTAGGGTATATAATATCATTTAGGTATATAATATCATTTAGGTATATAATATCACTTAGGGTATATAATATCATTTAGGTATATAATATCATTGAGGTATATAATACCATTTAGGTATATAATATCACTTAGGGTATATAATATCATTTAGGTATATAATATCATTTAGGTATATAATATCACTTAGGGTATATACTATAATTTAGGTATATAATATAATTTAGGTATATAATATGATTTAGGTATATAATATGATTTAGGTATATAATATGATTTAGGTATATAATATAATTTAGGTATATAATATCAATAGCCTTCTGGTAGTCTGTCTTTACACTGTAGAGGAAACAGTATTGATCCTTTAGCTTTTTACACATGCTGTTCAAGTATGAAGAAAAGTATTCTGGGAGACTTTCTCAGAACTTTGATAGGATACAGTGTATCAACTCAACTGAAAGTCAAATCCCCATCGCTCGACTGTTTAATGTTTAATATTTAACACCCGGAGTTGCAGTGGGAGGCACTGAACCGGCGTGAACTGAAGTGCAGTGGGAGGCACTGAACCGGTGTGAACTGAAGTGCAGTGGGAGGCACTGAACCGGCGTGAACTGAACAACCGGAGAGTGAAACGTCTATGAAGTGTACAGTGGAGAAATGTAGCAGCGTAAATGTATGAGATCAATATGAGGCCGCCGCCGAGCCTTCACATAGCCGAGAACACTCAACCAACTCTCCTCTGATTGCCATGGTTACTGCTGCAGACCTAGTTAGCTGATTGGTGGATGAGTTATATTGGTGATGGATCTGATATAAAGCTGTGTGTTTTGATTTACAGTAGATTAGCATTTGTTAGCTGTCTCCCAGGCAAAACCACCGCACGCATGTAAGCACGCAACACACACAGGGTGTACACACCCACACACAAATCAAATCAGATTTTATTGGTCACATACACATGGTTAGCAGATGTTAATGCAAGTGTAGCGAAATGCTTGTGCTTCGAGTTCTGACAGTGCAGTAATATCTAACAAGTAATCTAACAATTCCCCAACAACTACCTAATACACACAAATCTAAAGGGGTTAATTAACCCCTTATGCTTACCTTAATTCTAATCGTAACCCTAAACCTAACCCCAAAACTTAAAAAAGCCTTTGTCCTCATGGGGATGTGGGAAATGTCCCAACGAGGGAGAATTTCAGAGGTGGGATCAAGTCACTATTATTCAAGTCACAAGCAAGTCTCAAGTCACAAAGTCCGAGTCTCAAGTCGAGTTCCAAAGTAGAACAGGTCAAGAATCGAGTCAAGTCCAAGTCGAGTCACAAGTTTTCAAGTCAAGTCTCAAGTGTGGTAAAAAAATGATCTATACATGGAAGGACTTGTTCAACAACAAATCTTTGTTTATTTATTAAGGCTACCAGCCAGTCCTTTACATTATTTTGTCTACAACACATTTTGATCAGCCAGTGTAATTGTAAAAGAGGGAACTCATAAGGGCATGAAATCAGCAGAAGGCAGGTTGACGTGCTCAGTGTAGATGTATTTACATGTCTTGGTGATCCAATGGTGAAAGTGCCATATAATACAAAATATACAAGTAGATTTACCAAATATACACAGGCAATAACCTCTGTATCAGGCTTAACCCGTCCTACCTGAACGGACACAGGTAGAGGGCAAGACTGTACAGCCTCCCCTTGAGAAACCTAATGGAATCTGTCTAACAGGAGCTCCAACAGGTAGGCCTGCATAATATAAGCACTTGGTACGCAGAACCATACAATTACCCAATTAGCAAATGAACCAGTTCATTGGTTGTTACAATATAAAAGGCAATTTCCACATCCATTGTTACATTCGTCTTAAGACTTAATGATTATTAATGATATTCCATCACCCTGCATACATGGACCAATCATTTTCTCTTATTCAATGTTCTGACTCCAAAGCGTGACGCGCAGGCCACGTCGAATATTTCTACCTCCGACATAACCAGGAAATAGGAACGAAGGGAACCATACATTGATTTAAATAAGCAGAACTTTTACCTCATGGGTCTTGTCAACGTTCATGTGCACTATAAACATTGCGCCCACTCAGAGCAGGGTAAGAAATAGTTGGGTCAATTAAAATGTATCGTAGAACTATCAAACATGAAACTGTCCACGTGTTGCAATAAACGGTACGGGGATGGACTGATGAAACGCTAGCAATTATTGTAGTATTAGATGGAATTGTCACGACTTCCACCCAGGGTGGCTCCCCTGCCTGTTCGGGCCGGTCTACTAGCTGCCATCGACCCCCTTTTCCTTTTCTGTTTGTTATGTCTTATTGGTTGCACCTGTTTCTTGTTTGAGTTTTGGTTCAGGACTATTTAAGCCGGTTAGGCCCGCCTGCTTTTGTGCGGTCTTGTTTTCTGTTAGTCGAGGTTGGTTGCGTGTTGTGTTCCCTGTCTGTTTGTGTGTTCCCTGTCTGTTTGTGTGTTCCCTGTCTGTTTGTGTGTTCCCTGTCTGTTTGTGCCCAGTTTTGGGTTGGACACTTTTGTTCTCGCCTGTTGTTTTTGGCGTTAATTGTGTATACCGCAATAAAGTTCAGTTTCCCCCATTATCCTCTGCTCTCTGCGCTTGACTCCCTACCCACCACTCCTGGCTGTGTGACAGGAATATAGATTTACCACAAAAGCCTATGTATTTAAATGTGTGAAAGCAACAGCAAATATTTCAAAAAGAGAGACAAAAAGCACTCCACTGGAAGGAGTTTGGAGAGCACAATAGAAGCCCCTGGCCTATAGTGCGTCTTTGCCACAGTAATAATTAATTTGAACAAAATCCAAATGCAAGCTTCATAACTAAATGATCAATTTCAAGCAATTGTTACACACCAAAAGACCAGTAAGCCTATTCTAGTAAGTGTTGCCCCAATGCTGGTGAGCTTGCAAATTAAACAGTTATCATTGTTGATCATCAAACATCGCCATCCGTTTTGTCACCAAAGCCCCATATACTACCCACCACTGCGACCTGTACACTCTCGTTGGCTAGCCCTCGCTTCATACTCGTCGCCAAACCCACTGGCTCCAGGTCATCTACAAGACCCTGCTAGGTAAAGTCCCCCCTTATCTCAGCTCGCTGGTCACCATAGCAGCACCCACTTGTAGCACGCGCTCCAGCAGGTATATCTCTCTGGTCACCCCCAAAACCAATTCTTCCTTTGGCCGCCTCTCCTTCCAGTTCTCAGCTGCCAATGACTGGAACGAACTACAAAAATCTCTGAAACTGGAAACACTTATCTCCCTCACTAGCTTTAAGCACCAGCTGTCAGAGCAGCTCATAGATTACTGCACCTGTACATAGCCCACCTATAATTTAGCCCAAACAACTACCTCTTTTCCTACTGTATTTATTTATTTATTTATTTTGCTCCTTTGCACCACATTATTTCTATCTCTACTTTGCACATTCTTCCACTGCAAATCTACCATTCCAGTGTTTTACTTGCTATATTGTATTTACTTCGCCACCATGGACTTTTTTTGCCTTTACCTCCCTAATCTCACCTCACTTGCTCACATTGTATATAGACTTATTTTTCTACTGTATTATTGACTGTATGTTTGTTTTACTCCATGTGTAACTCTGTGTTGTTGTATGTGTCGAACTGCTTTGCTTTATCTTGGCCAGGTCGCAATTGTAAATGAGAACGTGTTCTCAACTTGCCTACCTGGTTAAATAAAGGTGAAATAAATAAATACATTTAAAAAAAAATTGGAGCTGCATATTAATATATTATGTCAATTCTCTCGTCCTACAATTTGACGTTTGTGCTGCACCCGATCCTATAGCTGTACACTACAGCAAATCATCAATCTGTTCACCAGCTCACCGACCTATGTAGTTTGACAGTTTGAGTGCCGGGTGTGCGTTTCACTAGTCAATCTGTTCACTAGTTCACCGACCTATGTAGTTTGACAGTTTTAGTGCCGGGTGTGCGTTTCACTAGTCAATCTGTTCACTAGTTCACCGGCCTATGTAGTTTGACAGTTTTAGTGCCGGGTGTGCGTTTCACGAGTCAATCTGTTTTGTTGTTTTGTTGTTGTTGTAACGGCGATGCTGCGGCTACTGTGTCTAGCTGAGTGTAGAGTAATCCACGGAGACTGTGCCACAAAGTGAGTGACAAAACATGACAAAACCTGGCCAGATCATTTCAAGTCATCAGTCTCAAGTTAAAGTTGAGTCCCGATTCTTGAGACTCCAAGTCAAGTCTCAAGTACTTTTATTTTCTATCAAGTCGAGTCTGAAGTCATTCAATTTGTGACCCGAGTCAGACTCGAGTCCAGGTCATGTGACTCCAGTCCACAACTCTGGAGAATTGTCCTTGTTTTACTATCCTTGTGGGGACGCGCGCACGCACGCACACACACACACGCACGCACGCACGCACGCACGCACGCACGCACACACACACACGCACGCACGCACACACACACACACACACACACACACACACACACACACACACACACACACACACACAGTTTAAAGATGATACATTACCTCCAGCACTTTTTCTTGATGATGTTCCCCAGGATTATCTCAGCTCTGTAATAAAGCAGGGAGATTAATTGTGTGTGTGTGTGCGTGTGTGTGTGTGTGTGTGTGTGTGTGTGTGCCATAGATCTGCACCATATAGCTCTGATTAATTGTATTGTAGAGTCACCCAGAGGTCTATACTGTTGTAGGTGGTTGCTCCACACTGGTAGGTGATGAGCTGAGATTCCCTCACAGTTCTGAGGCGCTAAAGGTTCTGAGGCGCTAAATCCAATCCACTATTGTGGAAATCAGTCCAAATAGGTAGAAACCAAAAGTCACAGTTTACTGTGTTAAAAGTCATTCAGGGAGACGGCACGTGTTTCATACTGTATAAAATAAACTGCTCTACATATATACTGTATATATATCCTGTACTACGTACTGTCATGTGTGCATGGAAGCGCAAATGTACTGGCGTGGGTTGCCAGCTTGTTTTTGCCTCTCGTTGTGTTGGCAAGGCAACCACGCTGAATGCACAATCAGCATGCACCCACGCTGTGGACCTACGTGCTTTAGAACTAATCCCATTCCATATGGTTGATTCAAGATACTGTACAGATGTAGGATCTTCATTTGATTCAAGATACTGTACAGATGTAGGATCTTAATTTGATTCAAGATACTGTACAGATGTAGGATCTTAATTTGATTCAAGATACTGTACAGATGTAGAATCTTCATTTGAACCTAACTACTGTTTGTGGTCTTGGCTGACACCTACATTTTGTGGGTGTTAGTGGTAGACTGGAACAAAAACCTGCACTGTGTGTGTGTGTCAGCCCTCCAGGACCAGATTTAGGCAGCCATCTCTGCTCTGTGGGTTCAGGTAGGCAGGTAATAGGTATTCAGATCACACTCACTTCCCACCGGCATAAACTTCGGCTGTGTCGAAGAGATTGACCCCATTCTCATATGCTATGGTCATCAGCTGCTCAGCCACCTGAGAAACACAAAACAGGATTCATCAGCTCAGTGGACAACAGGGAGCTGGCAGCTGGGCAGTGTTCATTTAGTAGGAATAAAAGAAGAGGAAAACATTTTGGAGGTAAACATTCTGTTGAGCAGTCCTCTGGAGCTCGGCCGGTAGAGCGAGGGCTTGAAACGCCTGGATAGTGGGTTTGATTCCAGGACCAGATGTGTGCACGCATGATTGTAAGTCGCTTCGGATAAAAGCATTTGCTTAATAGCATATATTTTGAGACAAACACTCTGGAATGAGATATTAAAATCCAGCAAGTACAACCTCTTGTTTTCAAAATGGTATCTCCTGTTGAGTTCCTGCTGAACATACCCAGTGGTAGCAGACCGAGGACAATTCCAAACATTGGAGTAACTCAGGCTATTGAAGCTCCAGTACTTGTCTCCTGTTCGTCATGGTACAGCTCTAACAGACCAATGTTTCTGTGTCACCAATCTTAAGAGTCTCATTTTGTACTAATTCAATGTATTTGTTCCTGAATGTTTTGTTGTCTAGTCTATGGGATCCCCCTGTTAGTATACTGTAAAGTAAAATAAATATAATAATGTATATAATAATATATAATAATAATTTTACTATATATATATATATATACAGTGGGGAGAACAAGTATTTGATACACTGCCGATTTTGCAGGTTTTCCTACTTACAAAGCATGTAGAGGTCTGTCATTTTTATCATAGGTACACTTCAACTGTGAGAGACGGAATCTAAAACAAAAATCCAGAAAATCACATTGTATGATTTTTAAGTAATTAATTTGCATTTTATTGCATGACATAAGTATTTGATCACCTACCAACCAGTAAGAATTCCGGCTCTCACAGACCTGTTAGTTTTTCTTTAAGAAGCCCTCCTGTTCTCCACTCATTACCTGTATTAACTGCAACTGTTTGAACTCGTTACCTGTATAAAAGACACCTGTCCACACACTCAATCAAACAGACTCCAACCTCTCCACAATGGCCAAGACCAGAGAGCTGTGTAAGGACATCAGGGATAAATTGTAGACCTGTACAAGGCTGGGATGGGCTACAGGACAATAGCCAAGCAGCTTGGTGAGAAGGCAACAACTGTTGGCACAATTATTAGAAAATGGAAGAAGTTCAAGATGACGGTCAATCACCCTCGGTCTGGGGCTCCATGCAAGATCTCACCTCGTGGGGCATCAATGATCATGAGGAATGTGAGGGATCAGCCCAGAACTACACGGCAGGACCTGGTCAATGACCTGAAGAGAGCTGGGACCACAGTCTCAAAGAAAACCATTAGTAACACACTACGCCGTCATGGATTAAAATCCTGCAGCGCACGCAAGGTCCCCCTGCTCAAGCCAGCGCATGTCCAGGCCCGTCTGAAGTTTGCCAATGACCATCTGGATGATCCAGAGGAGGAATGGGAGAAGGTCATGTGGTCTGATGAGACAAAAATAGAGCTTTTTGCTCTAAACTCCACTCGCCGTGTTTGGAGGAATAGAAGGATGAGTACAACCCCAAGAACACCATCCCAACCGTGAAGCATGGAGGTGGAAACATCATTCTTCGGGGATGCTTTTCTGCAAAGGGGACAGGACGACTGCACCGTATTGAGGGGAGGATGGATGGGGCCATGTATCGCGAGATCTTGACCAGCAACCTCCTTCCCTCAGTAAGAGCATTGAAGATGGGTCGTGGCTGGGTCTTCCAGCATGACAACGACCCGAAACACACAGCCAGGGCAACTAAGGAGTGGCTCCGTAAGAAGCATCTCAAGGTCCTGGAGTGGCCTAGCCAGTCTCCAGACCTGAACCCAATAGAAAATCTTTGGAGGGAGCCGAAAGTCCGTATTGCCCAGCGACAGCCCCGAAACCTGAAGGATCTGGAGAAGGTCTGTATGGAGGAGTGGGCCAAAATCCCTGCTGCAGTGTGTGCAAACCTGGTCAAGAACTACAGGAAACGTATGATCTCTGTAATTGCAAACTAAGGTTTCTGTACCAAATATTCAGTTCTGCTTTTCTGATGTATCAAATACTTATGTCATGCAATAAAATGCAAATTAATTACTTAAAAATCATACAATGTGATTTTCTGGATTTTTGTTTTAGATTCCGTCTCTCACAGTTGAAGTGTACCTATGATAAAAATTACAGACCTCTACATGCTTTGTAAGTAGGAAAACCTGCAAAATTGTCAGTGTATCAAATACTTGTTCTCCCCACTGTATATAATAATGATAAATACACAAACAGCCAGACAATAACAACACCATAATACTTGTTACTTGTTATCCCCTAACACTGTGTCAACCATCATTCCAGTTGTTGTACCGGCAGGTCACTTTAACAAGTCTACCCGTTTCAGCATCTCCAGAAGAGAGGTGTCAGAGTTCAATGCTCTCACTGCATCATTGTGTGTGTGTGTGCCTGCGCATGGCATGCACATGCACGTGTGTGTGTGTTCAACTGTGTGTGTCCTCTCTTCATGCCCCTGTCTATGAATGAGGTTGTGGGTTCCCTGTGTATGTGTGAGGTTATGGGTTCCCTGTCTATAAATGAGGTTGTGGGTTCCCTGTCTATGAATGAGGTTGTGGGTTCCCTGTCTATGTGTGAGGTTGTGGGTTCCCTGTCTATGAATGAGGTTATGGGTTCCCTGTCTATAAATGAGGTTGTGGGTTCCCTGTCTATGAATGAGGTTGTGGGTTCCCTGTCTATGTGTGAGGTTATGGGTTCCCTGTCTATGAATGAGGTTGTGGGTTCCCTGTCTATGAATGAGGTTGTGGGTTCCCTGTCTATGTGTGAGGTTGTGGGTTCCCTATGTGTGAGGTTGTGGGTTCCCTGTCTATGTGTGAGGTTGTGGGTTCCCTATGTGTGAGGTTGTGGGTTCCCTGTCTATGTGTGAGGTTGTGGGTTCCCTATGTGTGAGGTTGTGGGTTCCCTATGTGTGAGGTTGTGGGTTCCCTGTCTATGAATGAGGTTGTGGGTTCCCTGTCTATGAATGAGGTTGTGGGTTCCCTGTCTATGAATGAGGTTGTGGGTTCCCTGTCTATGTGTGAGGTTGTGGGTTCCCTATGTGTGAGGTTGTGGGTTCCCTGTCTATGTGTGAGGTTGTGGGTTCCCTATGTGTGAGGTTGTGGGTTCCCTGTCTATGTGTGAGGTTGTGGGTTCCCTATGTGTGAGGTTGTGGGTTCCCTATGTGTGAGGTTGTGGGTTCCCTGTCTATGAATGAGGTTGTGGGTTCCCTGTCTATGAATGAGGTTGTGGGTTCCCTGTCTATGTGTGAGGTTGTGGTTTCCCTGTCTATGAATGAGGTTGTGGGTTCCCTGTCTATGAATGAGGTTGTGGGTTCCCTGTCTATGAATGAGGTTGTGGGTTCCCTGTCTATGAATGAGGTTGTGGGTTCCCTGTCTATGAATGAGGTTGTGGGTTCCCTGTCTATAAATGAGATTATGGGTTCCCTATCTATGTGTGAGCCAGAAAACCTCACGGGTTTTGGCCCATGTCTCTGAGAGGCAGCACGGAGAGGGAGTGACGAGACAGGAACTAACAGGGAAGGAGACCTAAGCTGGTAGGACCACTTAGCCTGGATTAGCTGGTAGGACCACTTAGCCTGGATCAGCTGGTAGGACCACTTAGCCTGGATCAGCTGGTAGGACCACTTAGCCTGGATTAGCTGGTAGGACCACTTAGCCTGGATCAGCTGGTAGGACCACTTAGCCTGGATCAGCTGGTAGGACCACTTAGCCTGGATTAGCTGGTAGTACCACTTAGCCTGGATCAGCTGGTAGGACCACTTAGCCTGGATCAGCTGGTAGGACCACTTAGCCTGGATTAGCTGGTAGGACCACTTAGCCTGGATCAGCTGGTAGGACCACTTAGCCTGGATTAGCTGGTAGGACCACTTAGCCTGGATTAGCTGGTAGGACCACTTAGACTGGATCAGCTGGTAGGACCACTTAGCCTGGATCAGCTGGTAGGACCACTTAGCCTGGATTAGCTGGTAGGACCACTTAGCCTGGATCAGCTGGTAGGACCACTTAGACTGGATCAGCTGGTAGGACCACTTAGCCTGGATCAGCTGGCAGGACCACTTAGCCTGAATCAACCACACCAACCAGGGGTCCAGATATCTTCGTTGGTTGGAGCGTGGTGCTGGCAGCTCTGAGCTCGTGGGTTCAGTTCCCTTATCAATCATAGTTATTAGTTATATATTGAATCTTAACTTACCTCATCTGAAATCTGACCTCCAAACGTTACCCAAGTACCTGGGAGAAAGAGGGACATGTATCAGCATTCATATCTTATGCTGCGGAACACTGTAAATGTCATTCTAAACCCCTATATATCAAAAGTAAAAGAAAAGTTAACCGCTAGTAAATGGTTGCTAACTTTTCAAAATTAAACATTCCATGACTTACGCTCGCAAATCCTACATCTAACAAAACATGTGAAAGGTCAGAGGTGAGAGGGCACAGTAGGAGGTGTGGCTGGACACCAGGTTCAGTACTCATCATGTTGTACTGTTTAGTTTTGGGGTTTTATGCCGAGGCTAATGGCCCAGTCACAACCCTCTGTCTCATGATTTAGATGGCTTTCAGACTCCACTTACCCATGATTCACCACTGCTAAACCAGCCTTGGGTGGAGCTCTCTGTCTTTGTGTGTGTGTGTGTGTGTGTGTGTGTGTGTGTGTGTGTGTGTGTGTGTGTGTGTGTGTGTGTGTGTGTGTGTGTGTGTGTGTGTGTGTGTGTGTGTGTGTGTGTGTGTGTGTGTGTGTGTGTGTGTGTGTGTGTGTGTGTGTGTGTGTGTGTGGGTATGTTCGTCTCTGTGTGTATGTGCGCTTCCGTGTGTCTTTCCATTCATGTGTGTGTGTGTTATGATGCCAACTTTGCTCCTGGTCTTTGCAGTGTAAAGCTACATTTCCTCTGTCCTTGTCACAATCGCCTAGCATCACCCTGAAATAATGATGGAAACAAACAGAGTTGTCTCTCTCCCGTGTCCCCAGCACCCCTTCAGTTATTAATATAGTGTATTTACTGTTTGTTGACTTCTCCCTTTACCCTCAATTACACCCTCAGCGTTTCAACTTGGTCAATTACACCCCCGGTGTTTCAACTTGGTCAATTACACCCCCGGGGTTTCAACTTGGTCAATTACACCCCCAGTGTTTCAACTTGGTCAATTACACCCCCTGTGTTTCAACTTGGTCAATTACACCCCCGGGGTTTCAACTTGGTCAATTACACCCCAGTGTTTCAACTTGGTCAATTACACCCCCGGTGTTTCAACTTGGTCAATTACACCCCCGGGGTTTCAACTTGGTCAATTACACCCCCAGTGTTTCAACTTGGTCAATTACACCCCCTGTGTTTCAACTTGGTCAATTACACCCCCGGGGTTTCAACTTGGTCAATTACACCCCCAGTGTTTCAACTTGGTCAATTACACCCCCTGTGTTTCAACTTGGTCAATTACACCCCCGGTGTTTCAACTTGGTCAATTACACCCCCAGTGTTTCAACTTGGTCAATTACACCCCAGTGTTTCAACTGGGTCAATTACACCCCCGGGGTTTCAACTTGGTCAATTACACCCCCGGGGTTTCAACTGGGTCAATTACACCCCCGGGGTTTCAACTGGGTCAATTACACCTCCGGGGTTTCAACTTGGTCAATTACACCCCAGTGTTTCAACTGGGTCAATTACACCCCCGGTGTTTCAACTTGGTCAATTACACCCCCGGTGTTTCAACTGGGTCATTGGACTTGACGCAGTGTGTGTGTGTGTGTGTATGTGTGTGTGTGTGTGTGTGTGTGTGTGTGTGTGTGTGTGTGTGTGTGTGTGTGTGTGTGTGTGTGTGTGTGTGTGTGCGACAGAGATAAACACAAAGAGAGTGATTATAATGATCTCCCCATGGTATAATTGTTAATATATTTATGAGGCAGATTAATTAAATCAATCCTATCAAAGAGAATTAGACCGGTTACCCCCCCGGTGTGTGTGTGTGTGTGTTTGTGTGAATTGGATATGTGTGATAATTGAGCAGCTTGTTTTCTGAAAGCAGGATTAGCACACTGTAAACAGCGGCCCTGTCCCTCAAGACTGAGCCTATAGAAGAGGTATAAGATGCAGAACTTCATCTCTCTGTGTCTCTATCACACACACACACACACACACACACACACACACACACACACACACACACACACACACACACACACACACACACACACACACACACACACACACACACACACACACACACACACACACACACACACACACACACACACACACACACACACACACACACACACACACACACTTGCAGCCATGTCACCCGTGATACAAGTCAGTATTTGATGCCCATTCAGGTCTGAGGAGATGAGGAGATGACATGGAAATAGGCCACTAGGGGTTTGGGTTTTGCTGGGTATTATGGACGGGGATGGCGGATGGGCGTAAGAATCTGCCTCTGGTACCAAAGGTTGCATGTTCAACTTAATCCTAACCTTAAACATTTGGAGTTAATGCCTAAAGTTAACCTTAAACACTTCGACATTTTAGGTTTAGAGCAGCTTTGGCGTTTGTCAAACATGGATGTCACGCCTGCTCCGTCTCTTCCCCGCCGGCGCTCGAGGGCGCCAGGCTCCCAGCATTGCGGACTCCTGCCATCATTTACGCACACCTGCCTTTCCCCCGTCACGCGCATCAACGATTATTGGACGCACCTGGACTCAATCATCTCTGTCATTACCTCCCCTATATCTGTCTGTTCCCCCGCTCTGTTCCCTGCTTCTGCCTCGATTGTCATATGTCCTTGTTTACCCGTGTGTTGATACTGTTCCTGTCCTGTTACTTGGATGTTCCTCATTAAATGTTCAACTCCCCGTACCTGCCTCTCATCTTCGGCGCCGGTCCTTACAACGGATTAACGTCTAATTCTGACTTGAGACTGAGAGCTTCTTGCACACACACACACACACACACACACACACACACACACACACACACACACACACACACACACACACACACACACACACACACACACACACACACACACACACACACACACACACACACACACACACACACACACACACACACACACACACACACACACACACACAAACCCACCTGTTGGATAGTATAGCACCTGGAGAGAGTTGAGCTGAACACAGATTACACATGGATGCTAATCAAACGTACTCACCGAAGCCCAAACAGGATACACATCAAACGTACTCACGAGGCCCAAACAGGATACACATCAAACATACTCACCGAGGCCCAAACAGGATACACATCAAACATACTCACCGAGGCCCAAACAGGATACACATCAAACATACTCACCGAGCCCCAAACAGGATACACATCAAACATACTCACCGAGGCCCAAACAGGATACACATCAAACATACTCACCGAGGCCCAAACAGGATACACATCAAACATACTCACCGAGGCCCAAACAGGATACACATCAAACATACTCACCGAGCCCCAAACAGGATACACATCAAACATACTCACCGAGGCCCAAACAGGATACACATCAAACGTACTCACCGAGGCCCAAACAGGATACACATCAAACGTACTCACCGAGGCCCAAACAGGATACACATCAAACGTACTCACCGAGGCCCAAACAGGATACACGCAAGCCTGATTTTCCCAGGTTCCTGTGGAGAACACATCCACATATTGTTATTGAGTGGAAGAACACACACACACACTAACAATGGCATGGTATTAGAGGGGATGTAAACACTCAAAACGTACTGACAGCTGTGTCTCCGCAAGGAGCCGAAATGTGGAAAGGGAACAAAGAAAATCTATGATAATGATAGAGAGGAGGGCCTTCCGCCTCTCATTGTCTTCCTCATAGTTGATCAGTGGACAGAATCATTGGAACACACATCTGTCTCTGGTCCAATCATAAATCAGAATCGAGAGATTACTGGGAGAAAAGAGTTGATTTAGTCCATCTATCACACGCTACACTCTCACAATGGTATTTCACTGGTCCTGGAGCATTTAATTGTTTCTGAAGGTTTTTAAAATCCCCCTGAGGACTGCAAGGGCTGATTTGACTCGTAACATAAAGGACAAAGTTGTATTACTTTTTATACCTCTGTGGGGTTTGAAATCAGAGATTCTGTACGAAACGTTTTTCTCTCTTTCTAGTTCAGTAAGGCATCAATCTCTTCTTCAGTTGTCTCATTCGTTCTCACAATCAGAGTGTTGTAGACACACACACACACACACACACACACACACACACACACACACACACACACACACACACACACACACACACACACACACACACACACACACACACACACACACACACACACACACACACAGAAATAGCAGACAATTATACCCTAGAACATTCTATTGCTTTTGTCTGCCTAAGAAACAAAACGCGACACTATCTGCAGCATCTGCCACAATCCCCACTGCTTAGCTAGTTTATTACTATAACACCACTGCAGAACTAGTTTATTACTATAACACCACTGCAGAGCTAGTTTATTACTATATCACCACTGTAGAGCTAGTTTATTACTATATCTCCACTGCAGAGCTAGTTTATTACTATAATACCACTGCAGAGCTAGTTTATTACTATAACACCACTGCAGAGCTAGTTTATTACTATAATACCACTTCAGAGGTAGTTTATTACTATATCACCACTGTAGAGCTAGTTTATTACTATATCTCCACTGCAGAGCTAGTTTATTACTATATCACCACTGCAGAGCTAGTTTATTACTATATCACCACTGCAGAGCTAGTTTATTACTATAACACCACTGCAGAGCTAGTTTATTACTATATCACCACTGCAGAGCTAGTTTATTACTATATCACCACTGTAGAGCTAGTTTATTACTATATCACCACTGCAGAGCTAGTTTATTACTATATCCCCACTGCAGAGCTAGTTTATTACTATAACACCACTGCAGAGCTAGTTTATTACTATATCACCACTGCAGAGCTAGTTTATTACTATAATACCACTGCAGAGGTAGTTTATTACTATATCACCACTGTAGAGCTAGTTTATTACTATATCTCCACTGCAGAGCTAGTTTATTACTATATCACCACTGCAGAGCTAGTTTATTACTATAACACCACTGCAGAGCTAGTTTATTACTATATCCCCACTGCAGAGCTAGTTTATTACTATATCACCACTGCAGAGCTAGTTTATTACTATATCTCCACTGCAGAACTAGTTTATTACTATATCACCACTGTAGAGCTAGTTTATTACTATATCACCACTGCAGAGCTAGTTTATTACTATAACACCACTGCAGAACTAGTTTATTACTATAACACCACTGCAGAACTAGTTTATTACTATAACACCACTGCAGAACTAGTTTATTACTATAACACCACTGCAGAACTAGTTTATTACTATATCACCACTGTAGAGCTAGTTTATTACTATATCTCCACTGCAGAGCTAGTTTATTACTATATCCCCACTGCAGAGCTAGTTTATTACTATATCACCACTGCAGAGCTAGTTTATTACTATATCTCCACTGCAGAACTAGTTTATTACTATATCACCACTGTAGAGCTAGTTTATTACTATATCTCCACTGCAGAGCTAGTTTATTACTATAACACCACTGCAGAGCTAGTTTATTACTATATCACCACTGCAGAGCTAGTTTATTACTATATCACCACTGCAGAGCTAGTTTATTACTATAACACCACTGCAGAACTAGTTTATTACTATAACACCACTGCAGAGCTAGTTTATTACTGTATCACCACTGCAGAGCTAGTTTATTACTATATCACCACTGCAGAGCTAGTTTATTACTATATCACCACTGTAGAGCTAGTTTATTACTATAACACCACTGCAGAGCTAGTTTATTACTATATCACCACTGCAGAGCTAGTTTATTACTATAACACCACTGCAGAACTAGTTTATTACTATATCACCACTGTAGAGCTAGTTTATTACTAAATAAAATCAAATCAAATCAAATTTTATTAGTCACATACACATGGTTAGCAGATGTTAATGCGAGTGTAGCGAAATGCTTGTGCTTCTAGTTCCGACAATGCAGTAATAACCAACAGTAATCTAACCTAACAATTCCACACTACTACCTTACACACACACACAAGTGTAAAGGGATAAAGAATATGTACATAAAGATATATGAATGAGTGGTGGTACAGAACGGCATGGCAGATGCAGTAGATGGTATAGAGTACGGTATATACGTATGAGATGAGTACTGTAGGGTATGTAAACATAAAGTGGCATAGTTTAAAGTGGCTAGTGGTACATGTATTGCATAAAGATGGCAAGATGCAGTAGATGATATAGAGTACAGTATATACATATGAGATGGGTAATGTAGGGTATGTAAACATTGTATTAAGTGGCATTGCTTAAAGTGGCTAGTGGTACATTTTTACATAATTTCCATCAATTCCCATTTTTAAAGTGGCTGGAGTTGAGTCAGTATGTTGGCAGCGGCCGCTAAATGTTAGTGGTGGCTGTTTAACAGTCTGATGGCCTTGAGATAGAAGCTGTTTTTCAGTCTCTCGGTCCCTGCTTTGATGCACCTGTACTGACCTCGCCTTCTGGATGATAGCGGGGTGAACAGGCAGTGGCTTGGGTGGTTGTTGTCCTTGATGATCTTTATGGCCTTCCTGTGACATCGGGTGGTGTAGGTGTCCTGGAGGGCAGGTAGTTTGCCCCTGGTGATGCGTTCTGCAGACCTCACCACCCTCTGGAGAGCCTTACGGTTGTGGGCGGAGCAGTTGCCGTACCAGGCGGTGATACAGCCCGACAGGATGCTCTCGATTGTGCATCTGTAGAAGTTTGTGAGTGCTTTTGGTGACAAGCCGAATTTCTTCAGCCTCCTGAGGTTGAAGAGGCGCTGCTGCGCCTTCTTCACAACGCTGTCTGTGTGGGTGGACCAATTCAGTTTGTCCGTGATGTGTACACCGAGGAACTTAAAACTTTCCACCTTCTCCACTACTGACCCGTCGATGTGGATAGGGGGGTGCTCCCTCTGCTGTTTCCTGAAGTCCACAATCATCTCCTTTGTTTTGTTGACGTTGAGTATGAGGTTATTTTCCTGACACCACACTCCGAGGGCCCTCACCTCCTCCCTGTAGGCCGTCTCGTCGTTGTTGGTAATCAAGCCTACCACTGTAGTGTCATCCGCAAACTTGATGATTGAGTTGGAGGCGTGCATGGCCACGCAGTCGTGGGTGAACAGGGAGTACAGGAGAGGGCTCAGAACGCACCCTTGTGGGGCCCCAGTGTTGAGGATCAGCGGGGTGGAGATGTTGTTACCTACCCTCACCACCTGGGGGCGGCCCGTCAGGAAGTCCAGGACCCAGTTGCACAGGGCGGGGTCGAGACCCAGGGTCTCGAGCTTGATGACGAGTTTGGAGGGTACTATGGTGTTAAATGCTGAGCTGTAATCGATGAACAGCATTCTCACATGGGTATTCCTCTTGTCCAGATGGGTTAGGGCAGTGTGCAGTGTGGTTGCGATTGCGTCGTCTGTGGACCTATTGGGTCGGTAAGCAAATTGGAGTGGGTCTAGGGTGTCCGGTAGGGTGGAGGTGATATGGTCCTTGACTAGTCTCTCAAAGCACTTCATGATGACGGAAGTGAGTGCTACGGGGCGGTAGTCGTTTAGCTCAGTTACCTTAGCTTTCTTGGGAACAGGAACAATGGTGGCCCTCTTGAAGCATGTGGGAACAGCAGACTGGGATAAGGATTGATTGAATATGTCCGTAAACACACCAGCCAGCTGGTCTGCGCATGCTCTGAGGACGCGGCTGGGAATGCCGTCTGGGCCTGCAGCCTTGCGAGGGTTAACACGTTTAAATGTTTTACTCACCTCGGCTGCAGTGAAGGAGAGCCCGCAGGTTTTGGTAGGGGGCCGTGTCAGTGGCACTGTATTGTCCTCAAAGCGGGCAAAAAAGTTGTTTAGCCTGTCTGGGAGCAAGACATCCTGGTCCTCGACGGGGCTGGTTTTCTTTTTGTAATCCGTGATTGACTGTAGACCCTGCCACATACCTCTTGTGTCTGAGCTGTTGAATTTCGACTCGATTTTGTCTCTGTACTGAGACTTAGCCTGTTTGATTGCCTTGCGGAGAGAATAGCTACACTGTTTGTATTCGGTCATGCTTCCGGTCACCTTGCCCTGGTTAAAAGCAGTGGTTCGCGCTTTCAGTTTCACGCGAATGCTGCCGTCAATCCACGGTTTCTGGTTTGGGAATGTTTTTATCGTTGCTGTGGGTACGACATCGTCAATGCACTTCCTAATGAACTCGCTCACCGAATCAGCATATTCGTCAATATTGTTGTTGGACGCGATGCGGAACATATTCCAATCCGCGTGATCGAAGCAGTCTTGAAGCGTGGATTCAGATTGGTCGGACCAGCGTTGAACAGACCTGAGCGCGGGAGCTTGTTGTTTGAGTTTCTGTTTGTAGGCTGGAATCAACAAAATGGAGTCGTGGTCAGCTTTTCCGAAAGGGGGGCGGGGGAGGGCCTTATAAGCGTCGCGGAAATTAGTATAACAATGGTCTAGTGTTTTTCCAGCCCTGGTAGCACAATCGATATGCTGATAGAATTTAGGGAGTTTTGTTTTTAGATTAGCCTTGTTAAAATCCCCAGCTACGATGAATGCAGCCTCAGGGTGTGTGGTTTCCAGTTTACAAAGAGTCAGATAAAGTTCGTTCAGGGCCATCGATGTGTCTGCTTGGGGGGGAATGTATACGGCTGTGATTATGATTGACGAGAATTCCCTTGGTAGATAATGCGGTCGACATTTGATTGTGAGGAGTTCTAGATCAGGTGAACAGAACGACTTGAGTTCTTGTGTGTTGTTATGATGATCACACCACTTCTCGTTAATCATAAGGCATACCCCCCCGCCCCTCTTCTTACCGGAAAGATGTTTGTTTCTGTCGGCGCGATGCATGAAGAAACCAGCTGGCTGCACCGACTCCGTTAGCGTCCCTTGAGTTAGCCATGTTTCCGTGAAGCAGAGCACGTTGCTATCCCTGATGTCTCTCTGGAATGCTACCCGTGCTCGGATTTCATCAACCTTATTGTCAAGAGACTGGACATTGGCGAGTAGTATGCTAGGGAGTGGAGCGCGATGTGCCCGTCTCCGAAGCCTGACCACGAGACCGCCACGTTTTCCCCTTTTTCGGCGTCGCACAGGGTCGCCGGCTGGGATCAGATCCATTGTATTGGGTGGAAGGCAGAACACTGGATCCGTTTCGGGAAAGTCATATTCCTGGTAGGAACGATGATGAGTTGACGTTAATCGTATATTCAGTAGTTCCTCCCGACTGTATGTAATGAAACCTAAGATTACCCGGGGTACCGATGTAAGAAATAACACGTAAAAAAACAAAATACTGCATATTTTCCAAGGAACACGAAGCGAGGCGGCCATCTCTTTTCCTTGCACACTCTACTATATCACCACTGTAGAGCTAGTTTATTACTATAACACCACTGCAGAGCTAGTTTATTACTATAACACCACTGCAGAGCTAGTTTATTACTATAATACCACTGCAGAGCTAGTTTATTACTATAATACCACTGCAGAGCTAGTTTATTACTATATCACCACTGCAGAGCTAGTTTATTACTATAACACCACTGCAGAGCTAGTTTATTACTATATCACCACTGCAGAGCTAGTTTATTACTATAACACCACTGCAGAGCTAGTTTATTACTATAATACCACTGCAGAGCTAGTTTATTACTATATCACCACTGCAGAGCTAGTTTATTACTATAACACCACTGCAGAGCTAGTTTATTACTATAATACCACTGCAGAGCTAGTTTATTACTATATCACCACTGCAGAGCTAGTTTATTACTATAATACCACTGCAAAGCTAGTTTTTTACTATATCACCACTGCAGAGCTAGTTTATTACTATAACACCACTGCAGAGCTAGTTTATTACTATATCACCACTGCAGAGCTAGTTTATTACTATATCACCACTGCAGAGCTAGTTTATTACTATATCACCACTGCAGAGCTAGTTTATTACTATATCACCACTGCAGAGCTAGTTTATTACTATAACACCACTGCAGAGCTAGTTTATTACTATAACACCACTGCAGAGCTAGTTTATTACTATAATACCACTGCAGAGCTAGTTTATTACTATATCACCACTGCAGAGCTAGTTTATTACTATAACACCACTGCAGCGCTAGTTTATTACTATATCACCACTGCAGAGCTAGTTTATTACTATAATACCACTGCAGAGCTAGTTTATTACTATATCACCACTGCAGAGCTAGTTTATTACTATATCACCACTGCAGAGCTAGTTTATTACTATAATACCACTGCAGAGCTAGTTTATTACTATAACACCACTGCAGAGCTAGTTTATTACTATATCACCACTGCAGAGCTAGTTTATTACTATATCACCACTGTAGAGCTAGTTTATTACTATATCACCACTGTAGAGCTAGTTTATTACTATAACACCACTGCAGAGCTAGTTTATTACTATAACACCACTGCAGAGCTAGTTTATTACTATATCACCACTGTAGAGCTAGTTTATTACTATATCACCACTGCAGAGCTAGTTTATTACTATAACACCACTGCAGAGCTAGTTTATTACTATAATACCACTGCAGAGCTAGTTTATTACTATAACACCACTGCAGAACTAGTTTATTACTATATCACCACTGTAGAGCTAGTTTATTACTATATCACCACTGCAGAGCTAGTTTATTACTATATCACCACTGCAGAGCTAGTTTATTACTATAACACCACTGCAGAGCTAGTTTATTACTATAATACCACTGCAGAGCTAGTTTATTACTATATCACCACTGCAGAGCTAGTTTATTACTATATCACCACTGCAGAGCTAGTTTATTACTATAACACCACTGCAGAGCTAGTTTATTACTATATCACCACTGCAGAGCTAGTTTATTACTATATCACCACTGTAGAGCTAGTTTATTACTATATCACCACTGCAGAGCTAGTTTATTACTATATCCCCACTGCAGAGCTAGTTTATTACTATAACACCACTGCAGAGCTAGTTTATTACTATATCACCACTGCAGAGCTAGTTTATTACTATAATACCACTGCAGAGGTAGTTTATTACTATATCACCACTGTAGAGCTAGTTTATTACTATATCTCCACTGCAGAGCTAGTTTATTACTATATCACCACTGCAGAGCTAGTTTATTACTATAACACCACTGCAGAGCTAGTTTATTACTATATCACCACTGCAGAGCTAGTTTATTACTATATCTCCACTGCAGAACTAGTTTATTACTATATCACCACTGTAGAGCTAGTTTATTACTATATCACCACTGCAGAGCTAGTTTATTACTATAACACCACTGCAGAACTAGTTTATTACTATAACACCACTGCAGAACTAGTTTATTACTATAACACCACTGCAGAACTAGTTTATTACTATAACACCACTGCAGAACTAGTTTATTACTATATCACCACTGTAGAGCTAGTTTATTACTATATCTCCACTGCAGAGCTAGTTTATTACTATATCCCCACTGCAGAGCTAGTTTATTACTATATCACCACTGCAGAGCTAGTTTATTACTATATCTCCACTGCAGAACTAGTTTATTACTATATCACCACTGTAGAGCTAGTTTATTACTATATCTCCACTGCAGAGCTAGTTTATTACTATAACACCACTGCAGAGCTAGTTTATTACTATATCACCACTGCAGAGCTAGTTTATTACTATATCTCCACTGCAGAGCTAGTTTATTACTATAACACCACTGCAGAACTAGTTTATTACTATAACACCACTGCAGAGCTAGTTTATTACTGTATCACCACTGCAGAGCTAGTTTATTACTATATCACCACTGCAGAGCTAGTTTATTACTATATCACCACTGTAGAGCTAGTTTATTACTATAACACCACTGCAGAGCTAGTTTATTACTATATCACCACTGCAGAGCTAGTTTATTACTATAACACCACTGCAGAACTAGTTTATTACTATATCACCACTGTAGAGCTAGTTTATTCCTATATCACCACTGTAGAGCTAGTTTATTACTATAACACCACTGCAGAGCTAGTTTATTACTATAACACCACTGCAGAGCTAGTTTATTACTATAATACCACTGCAGAGCTAGTTTATTACTATAATACCACTGCAGAGCTAGTTTATTACTATATCACCACTGCAGAGCTAGTTTATTACTATAACACCACTGCAGAGCTAGTTTATTACTATATCACCACTGCAGAGCTAGTTTATTACTATAACACCACTGCAGAGCTAGTTTATTACTATAATACCACTGCAGAGCTAGTTTATTACTATATCACCACTGCAGAGCTAGTTTATTACTATAATACCACTGCAAAGCTAGTTTTTTACTATATCACCACTGCAGAGCTAGTTTATTACTATAACACCACTGCAGAGCTAGTTTATTACTATATCACCACTGCAGAGCTAGTTTATTACTATATCACCACTGCAGAGCTAGTTTATTACTATATCACCACTGCAGAGCTAGTTTATTACTATATCACCACTGCAGAGCTAGTTTATTACTATAACACCACTGCAGAGCTAGTTTATTACTATAACACCACTGCAGAGCTAGTTTATTACTATAATACCACTGCAGAGCTAGTTTATTACTATATCACCACTGCAGAGCTAGTTTATTACTATAACACCACTGCAGAGCTAGTTTATTACTATATCACCACTGCAGAGCTAGTTTATTACTATAATACCACTGCAGAGCTAGTTTATTACTATATCACCACTGTAGAGCTATTTTATTACTATAACACCACTGCAGAGCTAGTTTATTACTATATCACCACTGCAGAGCTAGTTTATTACTATATCACCACTGTAGAGCTAGTTTATTACTATAACACCACTGCAGAGCTAGTTTATTACTATATCACCACTGCAGAGCTAGTTTATTACTATATCACCACTGCAGAGCTAGTTTATTACTATATCTCCACTGCAGAGCTAGTTTATTACTATAATACCACTGTAGAGCTAGTTTATTACTATATCACCACTGTAGAGCTAGTTTATTACTATAACACCACTGCAGAGCTAGTTTATTACTATATCACCACTGCAGAGCTAGTTTATTACTATATCACCACTGCAGAGCTAGTTTATTACTATATCACCACTGCAGAGCTAGTTTATTACTATAATACCACTGTAGAGCTAGTTTATTACTATATCTCCACTGCAGAACTAGTTTATTACTATATCACCACTGTAGAGCTAGTTTATTACTATAACACCACTGCAGAGCTAGTTTATTACTATAACACCACTGCAGAGCTAGTTTATTACTATATCACCACTGTAGAGCTAGTTTATTACTATAACACCACTGCAGAGCTAGTTTATTACTATATCACCCTCTATTTCTCTCTCCCTCCCTTTCTCTCCTCTTTCTCTCTTTTTCTCTCTCTCTCTCTTCCCATCCCTCTCTCTATCACCCCTTTTTTCTCTCTCGCTCTCTCGCTGTCCCTCACAGTACACTTCTGATCCGTGGTTCTCTTCCAAACCATAATTTATTCCAAGAGAATTTTCAATTTGCTCCTAGCTGATCCGTGCTAATAGTTTTGGCCTGCTATAAAACAGGGAAACAAAATGAGAGTTAGACATTTGAGTTGCATTGCACATACTCTGGGAATTTCTCATTCCTCTTAGAGAAAAAGAAGAACAGGTGCTTGATAGCTTTCCTCTGGCGCCTGTCAATCTGTCATCACACGTTAGTTGGCTGCAGAGTATCCTCTGGTGACAGATGTGGTTCTGGATGCCGAGATTAGTTTCAGAGAGAATTCTGTAAAAGTCTTGTTGTTTTTTTATCACAGGAAGAAATCCTATCGGTCTATATTCTTGTAATCTTATTTAATTTCAATGCCCATTTAGCAGCTCTGTTGAAGGGAACAGTTTTATTTTTTTATTATAATTTGGTGAGAAAATTAAAACAGCTGCCAGGAATGTTACCAGCCTGTCAGATGTGTGAAGAGCATACGAATGACAGTAACCGGAATGTAAATGTGTTCAACTGTTCATAGAGATATAGAAAAGCCCCAGACAGACAGAAGTACAAGCAGACATACACTCCGGAATGAATCGGTGCATTCTGGAACTGCCTCACGGAGGGAGAGAGAGAGAGAGAGAGAGAGAGAGAGAGAGAGAGAGAGAGAGAAGAGAGAGACAGAGGGAAGGAGAGAGAGAGAGAGAGAGAGAGAGAGAGAGAGAGAGAGAGAGAGAGAGAGAGAGAGAGAGAGAAGAGAGAGACAGAGGGAAGGAGAGAGAGAGAGAGAGAGAGAGAGAGAGAGAGAGAGAGAGAGAGAGAGAGAGAGAGAGAGAGAGAGAGAGAGAGAGAGAGAGACCAAGGACATTGATTTTCACACATGGATGCATGCACACACATCATCATTAGCCAATGAACTGCAGTACAAGTCCTTACATAGTTCTTAATTAAGTTCTTAAACAGAGAAAACAACAACAACTATCTAATGCCGCTGCTCTCAGATATTAGTTCAGTGCTGTAAATTACTCCTTTAAAATGTCAATACTGCTGTCCTAACGGCTAAGTAACCAACTAAAGGGCCATACAAGGCGAGACATGGCCGTTTGAATCCAACATCATGCTGTCTAACCTCACCACAGACAACATGTGCCAAATTCATTCCACAGAGGGCCAAGTGTCTGCGGGTTTTTCTCTCCACCCTTGTACTTTATTGATGAATTAAGTTCACTAATTAATAAAGAACTCCCCTCACCTGGTTGTCTAGGTCTTAATTGAATGGAGAAACCAAAAACTAGAGGACACTCTGCCCTCCATGGAGTTTGACACCCCTTCTCCAGACCAATACAACTAGGCCAGTACAACATAAGGCTGAATCACTCACAACCACTGGGGGTGTGAAGGAGGTGTGAAGCCTTGGACATAAAAACGAATTAACATATTGTTCATCC